>NW_026863324.1:0-118500 GCF_026571515.1 Ruditapes philippinarum | reverse complement strand
CATTTACTGATTTTAATCCGTTTTAATTCTAAACATGAATTCTTAAATCATGTTATTTAAAAAAGTATAGACTTTACAAAATTAAGTAAAACATAATAAAACAAAACGAACAACATAAAAAATATTCATGTGTAGCTTTAATAATGTTGAAAGTATTAATAAGGGAAAAAAAAACATGGACCATCGCGGTCTCGAACTTAAAACATTTATGGCACTTAGATTATAAACTCGTGCTTTACCCTATTGCGCTATAACGATCAGTTCACTTAGTTCTTACATACAAATTTAATTAAATTTCATCGTACAGCGTACGTCTCACGGAACTTTCCGAAAATCTACCGAGGATTAATATATTGTGTGCATCGACCGTGTAATCAGTATGTAATTGACAGGTTAATAAAACCAAACAATAATATGCAAGAAAAAGAATCAAACACCGGCTGTTGGTACAGACGGGAATATCTAGCTCTCGGGTAACTGTTTAGCGGAAACTCGGCACAGCCTCGTTACCGCTGTAAACAGTTACCCTCGAGCTAGATATTCCGGTCTTTACCGACAGCCGGTGTAAGATTCTTATAACCTTCCAGTCTACCTAGCTAAAAGACTATCTCCAATAGACAATTCCTATCAACTGTTTGTTGAACAAGCTGATTTTTTTTATCTCTTAAATAGATGATACTATGCAGGCACAAATAAACGGTTACAAAAAAATCGTAAAAGTATATTATTGTAAAATACCTAATTGCTCCATCATGCCAGTTTCCAACCAATGATACACAGCTATCCACATCCTCACGTCGCCGCCACAATGTAGAACTAGAACACCAACATCTTCTTTCCAGGGGGTTTCCAAAAACACAAAAAACACAAAACATTAGAATAGGGGCAAAAAAACATTTAAAGAACCTGGCAAGTAGATCTGTAAAACAAAAATATAGGTATTAGAGCAAACAACAACCATCAACAATAACTTCTACTCAACACATTTCTAACTACAGGTATACATACATAAAGATTTTTATAAATCGTGAGTATATAAAAAAAAATGCGGGCGCATCACGTAGCCTGGCCAGAATCACATTTTATAACGACCACCATCATCAATATCTTCAACTCAACACATAACCAACTACAGGGGGTGCAGGGATAACTCCCATAAATATTTTTTATAAATCGCGAGTATATCAACAAAACCGCGGGCGCATCACGTAGTCTGGCCAAATCACATTTTATAACAACAACCATCAACAATATCTTCAACTCAACACATCACTTACTACAGGGGGTACAGGGATAACTTACATAAAGATTTTTTTATAAATCGCGAGTATATCAACAAAACCGCGGGCGCATCACGTAGTCTGGCCAAATCACATTTTATAACAACAACCATCAACAATATCTTCAACTCAACACATCACTTACTACAGGGGGTACAGGGATAACTTACATAAAGATTTTTTTATAAATAGCGAGTTTATCAACAAAACCGCGGGCGCATCACGTAGTCTGGCCAAATCACATTTTATAACAACAACCATAAACATTATCTTCAACTCAACACATAACTAACTACAGGGGGTACAGGGATAACTTACATAAAGATTTTTTTATAAATCGCGAGTATATTAACAAAACCGCAGGCGCATCACGTTGTGTGACCAAATAACATTTTATAACAACAACCATCAACAATAACTTCAACTCAACACATCACTTACTACAGGGGGTACAGGGATAACTTACATAAAGATTTTTTTATAAATAGCGAGTATATCAACAAAACCGCGGGCGCATCACGTAGTCTGGCCAAATCACATTTTATAACAACAACCATCAACAATAACTTCAACTCAACACATAACTACAGGGGGTACAGGGATAACTTACATAAAGATTTTTTTATAAATCGCGAGTATATTTACAAAACCGCGGGCGCATCACGTAGTCTGGCCAAATCACATTTTATAACAACAACCATCAACAATAACTTAACTTAACACATCACTTACTACAGGGGGTACAGGGATAACTTACATAAAGTTTTTTTTTATAAATCGCGAGTATATTAACAAAACAGCGGGCGCATCACGTTGTGTGACCAAATAACATTTTATAACAACAACCATCAACAATAACTTCAACTCAACACATCACTTACTACAGGGGGTACAGGGATAACTTACATAAAGATTTTTTTATAAATCGCGAGCATATCAACAAAACCGCGGGCGCATCACGTAGTCTGGCCAAATCACATTTTATAACAACAACCATCAACAATATCTTCAACTCAACACATCACTTACTACAGGGGGTACAGGGATAACTTACATAAAGATTTTTTTATAAATAGCGAGTATATCAACAAAACCGCGGGCGCATCACGTAGTCTGGCCAAATCACATTTTATAACAACAACCATCAACAATAACTTCAACTCAACACATCACTTACTACAGGGGGTACAGGGATAACTTACATAAAGATTTTTTTTATAAATAGCGAGTATATCAACAAAACCGCGGGCGCATCACGTAGTCTGGCCAAATCACATTTTATAACAACAACCATCAACAATATCTTCAACTCAACACATCACTTACTACAGGGGGTACAGGGATAACTTACATAAAGATTTTTTTTATAAATCGCGAGTATATCAACAAAACCGCGGGCGCATCACGTAGTCTGGCCAAATCACATTTTATAACAACAACCATCAACAATAACTTCAACTCAACACATCACTTACTACAGGGGGTACAGGGATAACTTATCAAATCATATTTGTTTTGTTGTTTCCTAAGTCATTTGACGACTCTCAACCTTTATTGGCAGAAAAATATGCCCCAAAATGGACAGACAAGGGCAAATAAAAGGGTAGAACCACAGATATTCTAGTCTATCTAGTTATAGACTAGGTAAAATAGATCATTCCTATCAAATTGCATACTGACCGTGTCCATCTCTCTCCACACTGAAACAACTTCCAAATGTACAAATCTACCAGCACAGAGATGCACCAAGCTATATTTGTTTTGTTGGTTCTCAAGTTATATGGCGACTCTCCACCTTTATTGGCAGAGAAAATATGCCCCAAAATAGACAGACAAGGGCATTCTTATTTCTAAATTATTATCATAATTCATTATATTTATAGGGATTTACCAATGAAATCAAAGAGCAAGGTTTACCGTACAATACACCGTGTCCATCTCTCTCCACACTGAAACAACTTCCAAATGTACAAATCTACCAGCAAAGAGGTGTACCAAGCTATTCCATACCATATCCTTCTTGCGAGTATATAGGCACTGGGACTCTCGAAGAATTGATAGTCTCGATCAACTTTCACAATGCACATCAAGTACTCCAATACTCTGTCACTGAGTAGCTTTGACCATCCACACATCCATCCATCATCACCATGTTTCATGCCAATCTTGCAAATTTGCCTCCTTGGTCTTAAGATAAAAATTAAAATCATTGAAGAGCCATTTCTCTGACAAATATGATTGAACCCAAAAATGTTGACAAAATGCACAACGACACTTGTAACTGATCTGTCTTATAAAGTTAAGATGAAATTGCACCAGTTGTTTTTGAGTAGTCCAGACAGACAGACTGAAGAACTTATGTGACTTTCCTTTGATCTTTTTATCCATTTTTAGTCACATAAGGCTTAAAAGAAGACACAAGTAAAACAGAATAAAAAGAATAAAAGAAAATGTACCAATACCTATTGTTTTCCTAGTCACCCATGTGTTTTGCACGGACAGACAGACTACGGAGAAGTGATCCCTATATGTCACCACTACTCTGTAGAGGCAACACAAAAAGTTACAGACCCACCAAAAGTAGGCTTGTTAGACAACTACAACTGACAATGCCTATCAAATTTATACTTTATTCATAAGTAATATAACAAAATTGTATATTGTAAGTAAACATAGACATGGAATGGAACCCTAGTCTCCAAAGTGTCCGACAGGATACTCGCCTCTATATTCATTTGGCTCAAATTGCACAGGATTTCAACCAAACTTGTATTTTGATTTTATTATGATTCATTACCTTTATTTTGATTTACTATAGCATCAAAGAACAAGGTTTACCTTATGACACGCATCTTTCTTCACACTGGAACAACTTATTGTTGTACAAATCTGCCAGCACATAGATGTACTAAGCTATTCCATACCATATCCTTCTTGCGAGTATATAGGCACTGGGACTCTCGAAGAACTGATAGTCTTATCCACTTCCGGTTCATCACTCCTCCATGGTCTGAAAAATCACCAGGGTTTACAAAGTCACATTCTAATCTTATAATGTTAACATTTATCATGTCTTTAAAAATTACTTTGCAAGTAAGCAGGTAATTATCAATGTTTTATTGGTTTTATATTATATGAAGGCCCATGCTTTATTATATGGCAGATACATGCCGTCAAATGAGTTTCAGGGTAGGGCAAGTTCATGCCTAGTAGTACCACTTACCTTCCAGTCTAGCTAGCTAAAAGACCAATAGACAATTCCTATCAACTGTTTGTTGAACTAGCTGAACAGTTTTTATCTCTTAAATAGATGATACTATGCAGGCACAAATAAACGGTTACAAAAAAAATCCTTAAAGTATAATATTGTAAAATACCTAATTGCTCCATCATGCCAGTTTCCAACCAATGATACACAGCTATCCACATCCTCACGTCTCCACCACAATGTAGAACTAGAACACCAACATCTTCTTTCCAGGGGGTTTCCAAAAACACAAAAAAAAACACAAAACATTAGAATAGGGGCAAAAAAACCAAACATTTAAAGAACCTGGCAAGTAGATCTGTAAAAACAAAAATATAGGTCTTAGAGCAAACAAATACAGGCATTTCAAAATCTTATTTATTATTTACATAATTAAACATATCAAACATAATCATAGTACACAACTTACCTAAAGATTTTTTATAAATCGCGAGTATATCAACAAAACCGCGGGCGCATCACGTAGTCTGGCCAAATCACATATTATAACAACAACCATCATCAATAACTTCAACTCAACTCAACACATAACCAACTACAGGGGGTGCAGGGATAACTTACATATTTTTTTTATATATCGCGAGTATATCAACAAAACCGCGGGCGCATCACGTAGTCTGGGCAAATCATATTTTATAACAACAACCATCATTAATAACTTCAACTCAACTCAACACATAACCAACAACAGGGGTGCAGGGATAACATACATATTTTATTTTTTTTATAAATCGCAAGCATATCAACAAAACCGCGGGCGCATCACGTAGTCTGGCCAAATCACATTTTATAACAACAACCATCAACAATAATTTCAACTCAACACATCACTTACTACAGGGGGTACAGGGGTAAATTACATAAAGATTTTTTTTTACAAATCGCGAGCAAATCAACAAAACCGCGGGCGCATCACGTAGCCTGGCCAAATCACATTATATAACAACAACAATCAACAATAATTTCAAATCAACACATCACTTACTACAGGGGGTACAGGGGTAAATTACATAAAGATTTTTTTTACAAATTGCGAGCATATCAACAAAACCGCGGGCGCATCACGTAGTCTGGCCAAATCACATTTTATAACAACAACCATCAACAATAACTTCAACTCAACACATAAGCAACTACAGGGGGTTGCAGGGATAACTTACATAAAAAAAATTATAAATCGCGAGTATATCAACAAAACCGCGGACGCATCACGTAGTCTGACCAAATCACATTTTATAACAACAACCATCAACAATAACTTCAACTCAAAACATAACTAACTACAGGGGGTACAGGGATAACTTGCATAAAGATTTTTTTTATAAATCGCGAGTATATCAACAAAACCCCGGGCGCATCACGTAGTCTGACCAAATCACATTTTATAACAACAACCATCAACAATATCTTCAACTCAACACATCACTTATACAGGAGGTACAGGGATAACTTACATAAAGATTTTTTTTATAAATCGCGAGTGTATCAACAAAACCGCGGGCACATCACGTAGTCTGGCCAAATCACATTTAATAACAACAACCATCAACAATAACTTCAACTCAACACATCACTTACTACAGGGGGTACAGGGATAACTTACATAATATTCTTTTTATAAATCAAGGGTATATCAACAAAACCGCGGGTGCATCACGTAGTCTGACCACATTTTTAACAGCAACCATCAACAATAACTTCAATTCAACACATAACTAAATACAGGGGGTACAGGGGTAAATTACATAAAGATTTTTTTAAATCGCGAGTATATCAACAAAACCGCGGGCGCATCACGTAGTCTGGCCAAATCACATTTTATAACAACAACCATCAACAATAACTTCAACTCAACAATCACTTACTACAAGGGATACAGGGATAACTTACATAAATATTTTTTTATAAATCGCGAGTATATCAACAAAACCGCGGGCACATCACGTAGTCTGGCCAAATCACATTTTATAACAACAACCATCAACAATAATTCAACTCTACACATTACTTATGACAGGGGGGACAGGGATAACTTACATCAAGATATTTTATAAATCGCGAGTATATCAACAAACCGCGGGCGCATCACGAAGTCTGACCAAATCACATTTTATAAAAACCATCAACTCAACTCATAACTAACAACAGGGATAATATACATATTTAAAGATATTTTATAACTCGCGAGTACATAAAAATAGCATACATCAAGAACAATATAAACGATCAAATACAAAAGTTGTAAAATATCATCACACTTACTCTATTACTCTATTCACAAAGAACGTCTTCTCGGCGCGAGTTTCCCACCAAAAATGACCTGTTAGCTCAAATGATCACGTGGTCTGTAATCTGTGAAGCGGGAAAATTCGGCATATTCCGCCGTGCTTCTCATCTCTGACCTTTTCATTATTGATATATTGTTTGACAATATTGTCCGAGACATTTGAATATTCAATGACCTTTTATCGGCAATCATCGGAATCCGGCATAACGGTATCTATTCAAATATGATCGAGAATGGGAAATCTTAATTTATAAGTACACAGGGGTGGCAGGACAAAGCCATATACGAAAACGCACCAACAGGTAAACATTTGAAAGGTAATATATGGCCTGTTAGAGAAGTGGTAAAGGTCCTTGTCATGCGGAAGGTTGTAAGCTCAAATCCCACAACGGGTGAAACTTTTATTAGACCTTTGAATAAATTATTCTATTTTTGTTTTGCTTTTTAATTAATTAATTTTTTTCATGCTCCCCAAAAATTTAGGGGGAGCTTTTAGTCGGCGCCTTCGCCCGTCTGTCTGTCCGTCCGTCTGTCCGGAGCATAACTTGAAAACTCTTGGAGATAATTTGTTTGAACTTCATACAGTAGTGGAGGGCATTGAGGGAGAGTGCAGTGTCAAAGAACCATAACTCTATTTTGCCCGGTTTTTGAATTATCTCCCCTTATAGAAAACTATTGTCCGGACATAACTCTAATAAAACTATAAGAGATATCAACAAGAAACTTTGTAGGTGAATATATCTCAATGGGTAGATGTGCTGTGCATAAGAACAATAACTCTTTTTGTCCTAATTTTGGAGTTATTGCCCTTTGTTGATTTTAACACTTTGAACTTTGTCCGGGACATAACTCTAAAATATAAGAGATATCAAGATGAAACATTGTAGGTTGATAGATCTCATTGAGTAGAAGTGCAGTGCAAAAGATCCATAACTCTGTTAAGCCTAATTTTTGAATTATCTCCCCTTTTAGAAAAATCTTGTCCAGGGCATAGCTGTAAAACTATAAAAGATATCAACATAAAACTTTGTAGGTAGATATATCTTAATGGTTGATGTGCAGTGCACACGAATCATAACTCTGCCTTGCCTATTTCTGGAGTTATTGCCCTTTGTTTATTTTAACTTTTTGAAGTTGTCCGGGACATCACTCGAAAAGCATAAGAGATATCAACAAGAAACTTTGTAAGTTGATAGATCACATTGATTAAAAGTGCAGTGCAAAAAACAGTAACTCTGCCTTGCTTAATTTTGGAATTATTGCTCTTTGAACTTTTTCCAAGGACATAACTCTGAAAACTACAAGAGGTGTACTTTCCTGTGTCCAAAACCTATTCGGGGAGCATCACCCGGCTCAAACTGGGCTCTTGTTTTATATATTTTCTAATTTTATTAATAATAATTATTTTATATATTTTCCTTGTATTTCATGTACGAGAATGATATAGCTTATAATGTATGGTGGCTGATTTGGAACACTTTGCACGTTGCGTTGTCGATAGCGACTCGTTATCTACGGAATACCGTTAGGGCCATCGAGGTTAGACTTTCTAATCCAGAGGGAGACAATGCGACAATACGACAGTGCGATGACGACAGTGCGATAGTACGATGACGACAGTGCAACATTGCGATGACGACAGTACGATAATGCGACATACGATAGTGCGATGGTGACAATGCGATAATGCGATGGCGACAGTGCGATGACGCCAGTGCGATAATGCCATGGCGAGAATACGATAGTGCGATAATACTATCGCGTTGTCGCCATCGTACTATCGCCATCGCACTATCGCATTGTCGTAATCGCACTATCGCACTGTCGCATTATCGCATTGTCGTCATTCCGTTATCGCACTGTCACCATCGCACTATCGTATTGTCGTCATCGCGTTAGATCGCATTGTCGACTATCGCCTTCCGATGGACAATTATAAACTGCTGACGAATAAGCTGACGGTATAGAATGTAGGAAAATAATTTTACTTTTGTCAATAGATTTTTTGTTTGTTTTCTTTCCTTTTTTGATTGTTTTTGTATACTGAAAATGTCTAAATAAAATTATAAATTAATAAAAAGTAACATTAAATTTTATATCAAAAGATAGGGGACAAATATTGCCAAAATCGATACTTTAATTGAATCAAATTCTTAGATAGGGGAAATACTTATATAAAATACACGAAAATGTAATAAAGTGTGTGAAACTTAAAAAAAGTGGAAAGATTTCAGATAAATAATGACGTTATGTTGACATTTAAAAGATGCAAAAAATATTTAATGCGTCAGTAGTACATAAGAGGATATTCAAGTTTTTTACTTAAAATACAGGATTTATTTCTATCGAGTGGTATGAAAATAAATATTTCATGAGTTGCGCTATTATCATATACATTTACTTTTTTTCTATTCTTGGCATTACTGATACAATTTGATAGTCTTAGCCTTAAATTTTGTATATCGGCTGAATCTAGAAGAAAGTAGTCCGACAAGACGCAATAAATACGGAAAATATGTTTCACTGCAGTCAAAAACAAATTTACAGTGTAAATGAAAATAAGCATTTCATTTCTAATTCATAAGTTTTCTCTATAATGCTAAATATAGTTCATAATAAAGCTAATTGGTCGGCTTTGTTTAATATTTAGAAATACTGCTTTTTCTAATATATTTTTGATTGGTTATCAGTGGCTTCATTGTTTTGTAGGATGTAGAATTATTAATATATATTAACAGTGTAAAACAATAAGAAATGTATGTTAAACTTAATTTTCTCTGTATATCTAATGTAAGTGATCAGCAATTTTCACTATAAGTTTAACTGTAGGTCATCAGATTCTTCTATATGTTTTTGACTGGTCTGCAGATTCTACTTACGGTCAGCAGTTTTTCGCATGACATTAAATCTTCTGACCATATAGAATAAGAAGAAAATACGGCAAAAACCACACAAGCAATTTCTTTTATATTTTAGTTTCTCAGCTGTGATTTGATTGGTTTGCGAGAAGTAGAATCTATTATATTTACTAACATTATGCTGGCAAAATAACACATTTCCCTAGATATCTAATTGGTCAACTGTTTTCCTGTAAACGTAACTGGTCAACATATTTTACTATATGTTTTACCTTTTACCTCATATACACGTGTTTTCACGCCTTTTCACCCTTCCTTTTGATGCCTCAAATAGTGAAAACCATGCCCTATTTAGGGTGCAAGAGAGGGGAGGGGGGGGGTTGAAGTGGTACTGCCGCCCTACACAACTCCAAGAAAAATTTGGATTGTGAGAGGCTCAAAATGGCATCAGGTCGATCTTAAAAGGTAACGTGTAACCAACGCTGAAAGCCCTTCACTCTATCCCGACCCATCGGGAAGTTGCAGCTTTGATGGAAAAAATTAACACAACATAGTGATTTTGAAGTGTCTCCTAGTTGTCATGGTAACAGGAAATTAAGATACAAATGCTATGGCTCAGTAAACATGTGTGCCAAGTTTGATCAGTATTAAAGAATTTTTTCATAGTTTTTAAAGATTGATTGATTGATTGGGTTTTACGTCGCACCGACACAGTATAGGTCATATGGCGACGTTCCAGCTTTACTGTTGGAGGAAGACCTCAGGTGCCCTTCCGTGCATTATTTCGAGCACAAACGGGTACCTGAGTAGAACCACCGACGTTATAGTTTCATAGCAATTTGAACTTATGTAGCAGGGGTTTTTTCAATGAAAACAGCCATTTTTTCACAAAATGCTTATGCAGTAATGGGTTAACTGGTCAGCAGATTCTATTATACATGTGTACCTTAAGCACCGTACGTTACAATATGCTGACTAGTTATACTTATAGTAACATCTACTGTTAAGTTAATCTTATAGTGAAAATTGTTGACCACTTATGTTAGATATATAGAAACGTAAATTATGTTTGACGTAAATTTCTAATTACAGGTCTTGTTTATTATTATAGTGTCACCCCTACTGAAAGGGCCAGCCATTTTGACTTATGAGACACCTTTTGGTTGCATACCATGTACCTCCCAATTCCTACCACTATGCCAGGCGCCAAGCGGATAGAAATCGGTAACCATTCATTTTAACTACCTCGCGGCTCACGAAGCGGCCATTTCGGAACGAGTCCCACGAGAAACATTCATCCTTCAATTAACGCTCCCCGTGGGGCTCGAACCTTCGACCTCCCGATCCGAAGGCGGACGCCTTTACTACTATGCCAATGGTACCGGTTCTACATGTATTACATGTATCTTTATTTACAATGTTAGTAATATAATAAATTATATATCTTACAAAACAATAAAACCACTGATGACGATCTATGGATATAATGTTTGTCTTTTTATACAAGTAATAAACAATGATTTTAATTTTTTTTTTTTCATCTTTCAAATGTCAACATAAGATCATTTTCATCTGAAATATTTCTATTACATTGTACACAATTTATTACATTTTCCGTCTATGTATAACTCTTTCAGTATTTATATATAAAATGTTCCTTATTATTAATTTATAATTTTATTTAAACATTATTAGCAAACAGAAAAGAAACAAACAAAAAATGATAGAAAGGAAAAGAAAAAAACAAGAAAAAAGATTTATTGACAAAAGTAAAATTATCCCATATTCTATACCGTCAGCTTATTTGCCAGCAGTTAAGAACCGTCCACCAAAAGGCGATAGTCGACAATGCGATAACGCGATGACGACAGTGCGACAATGCGATGGCGACAGTGCGATAATGCGATGACGACAGTACGACAATGCGACAGTGCGATGACGACAATACGATAGTGCGATGACGACAATGCGACAGCACGATGGCGACAGTGCGATAACACTATCGCTCTGTCGTCATCGTACCATCGCGTTATCACATTGTCCCCATCGCACTGTCGCATTGTCGTCATCGCACTGTCGTCATCGCACTGTCGCACTATCGCATTGTCGCCCTCTGTATTTTAACGTATAACCACGATGGCCATAACGGTATTCCGTAATTAAATGATTAAAAGTATGTGCACATTTACAAATGTAGATATTAAAATTCATCTAATTTTCAAAACCTATTTAGCATGGTTAATTCTACTTGAGAAAATAGAGCGTAATAACATAACATTATAAACTTACATATCTAGATTAGTGATCTACAATATTTTGACCAGTTGACTAGTACTAATATTGATTGCCATAAAGTTGTATTATACAAAAATGACTGGCACCAGGCTTTTTCCCCTCTATTTTGGGGAAAATGCCACACGGCAAATTTGGGAAATTTGTGTCGTAAACTTTTCAAATTTGGGAAAAAAAGTTATCGTAAAATTTGCAAATTTGGGAAAAATATGCTGGCATTCAAGGTGTTACAATTGTTAAAATAAATGATTAAATTTAAATTAATCTTACTTAGACTGTTCAGCTTTTTCTGTCATATCAAAATTACAAGACAGGCTAAAATGTGTACAAATGTAAAACTGATATCAATTAAAAATCCTGTTTTTATATTCCGTAACGCTATTTTGCGAGACCAAAATTGAAAATGCGGTACTTTTACTTTCAAATTGTCGACTTCTAGATTGGGATTTTTTTTTTTTTTTTTTGGATTGGAAAAAAAAATTGGATGGGGAATGGGGCCCATATTCGGACCCGTGGGAAAGGGGGCAAAAGGCCTGGCACAAAGTTGTATTAGATATTTGTGTTCTTTGTTTTGAACTCAAAGAGTAATTTTTACTTTATTCTTGGAGACAAGAGTATATTTATTCTCAAAATGTGGTCACTACTGCATAAAAAATACATACATGTATACTGAACCAAAAAAGAAACTTTCGCAAAGTATGTGCCAGTTGTTCAAGGGTACCACTTAGATGTACACTTTTATATACATGTAGTAGCTTGTAAAACTCGTTTGTTTGCAAAATCGGTCAGCTAATCCCCGTACAAAAGCCCGATGTGTTTATTCAACGTAAAAATCGAGTTTCAAAAGGATTGAAAAACTGTACTATCATATCTACATTCAAACTTGGATAAAGTTTCTTTTTTGTTTCAGTATTGGTACCTTAGACCACAGCTGTTTTCTCTCGGCCAATCAGAGAGGTTTAAAGGTGTTTGATATAACTATCATGTTTGTACTCAACTGAAAGGAAAAACCGTTACGTGCATGCTTTATGCGGGGAAAAAATATATGTATAAAGTAAAGAAAAAAGTGTAATTCCCTTCTTAAAACAGATAGCCATAGTCCTTTATTTCGACATTTCATCATTTTACAAGAAAAGTTACTGTATTTTTAAATAAGAAAAAAAACTAGCAATAATGAAGTAAAATGCGTTTATCGATATCAATCTATTTTACGACCTCTTTTGTGCTAATATTTTCAAGCACTGTGATTTCAATAATTGCAATCTGAATTATGTCCGGATCACTCTTAATAGCAGACACTGTAGATGTACATTCATTTACTGGTTTGGGAATAGGGGATTCCACTGGTGGGCAAGGGGGTGGAGTTTTGAACGGTGACTGGGCTGCGATTGCAACGCTAAGGAAATGCTATGCTTTAATGCTTCAGAGAGACGTTTGTAATATTTTCTAAGTTCATAAATGAGGTAAAAAAGTCAATGCAGGATGAATATTAAGCAAACAATAAATAAACGAATCTATAAGTCCAGTAAAATATTTTCAACTTCAGCCGGACAACCAATAAATATCCTGAACCCTAGGGTTCTTTAAGCATTAAGCAAAACGTTAAAAAAAAGTTACCTACCGTTTCTCCAACGAGCCCACTCTTGATAAGAAGCCACTGCCCATGATTTCTGTCTAAGAGTATTTTTGGGTAAGTAGTCTTGCTTCTCGACTTGTTATTCAAGCGCTGTGTACTGTGTTATGTCATTAAATCATTTAAATGAGGATTCAAGAGGAATAACAACAAAATCTCTCAAGTTGCGAAATTGTAATGTTATTACATTCAGAAATGTTAAATTCTTCCCAATTTTCCTCTGACTGCACCTTTGTGATATAAAATTATAAATGGAATGTGAAATCTATCATTCATTAGAGTGTGTATTCAGTAACTTATGAAAGAACATGAATTATGCTATTTTCTCGTGCATTTCTTTTGCCTACAATAAGGCCAAATAGATTGAATAAGAAATATTTGGATATCCCTATGTAATTGCCGGAGAAAAAAATTTTACGCATGTATAATCTTCACCTTAAACAGAGAAAACTTACTGTGGTCTAAGTCAGATAGATCGCTCGTACCAGTTGGATGTGAGATTTATCAACGAGCGAAGCGAATTGATAAATCTCACATCCAACTGGTACTCATGATCTATCCTATACTTAAACACTGTTAAAAGAAAAAAGGGTCATTCAAATGCGAAACTCGATTATACTATCGGAAGACAATCGATTGTGGTGGTCCGATTATTGATAGTGATTTTTGAATCCGATACCCAACACTAGATATTATACAGATAATAGTTATTACTTTTTGGTTCAGTTTTTTCTTTGTAACTATGAACTTAGTTACTTATTGATAAACAGGGCAATGAAACAAATAACATGAAGTGAAAACATGTATGGTCAACACAAATGCTCCCGGCTAAGATTTTTTTTTTCAAAAAAGGTTCACCCAGTGTAAACACAGTTTTATAACTTGATATTGTTATTGTGAAAAATATAAGATGGCATGTCGTTTCTATGACTTGTGATGAATTTGAAATATATTCAATTTACCAACAAAAGTTTAAGATATTAATGCAAGACTTTGACCTTGAACTCAGTGATCCCAAACTTCATCCAAACTTAAACTTATCTTTCTTGTAAATATGGGAGAAAAATACACAGAAAACCAGACAAGATAACTTTCTACTAAATATGAAGACATCTGTTCATAAATAAAGGCTGTTTGTGCAAAAGTGTAAAAATTGATACAACGAACTAAAATCGTCGCAAAATACGCCCGTCACAAAAACTTTTGACAAAGATGTGGGCATTTTAGATATGCATATGGGACATAATGCTATGGTCAATATCCGGACAATATCTGGATATTTTATCATCTCTAATAACCTTATAAATATTGGCACACTTGAAGTCATGACAGTAATCATTTGTGTTACAACCCACCAATAACTGATGACTAAATGGTCCCTGTACACATCTTCTGTTTTATCTTAAAGGGTCTCCACTGAGGTTTAAACGCCTAAAAACATAACATTAGAATTTTTTACATAAATGAATTGTTTTAGGCGCTTTAAACAGAAATATATGCAAAGGTAGTTAAAAATATACCTTAAAATAAATCGAAAAAGTTTATGCTTTTCTTAGCCTAATTTGAGTGAAACGCGTTTAAACGCTTTTTATTTTGGTCATTTCTTTACAATTTGAATAATTATTATGGAAAAACGAAGTGCGCGAATGATTTGAAAGTTTGCAAAAAGATTCGTGGTCTACACCTTCATCAAATGGTACATTTATCTGGAAAAAAATATTTTCAGTCCCATCATGTCAAAAAACCTCAGTGGAGTCACTTTAACTTTAACCTCTCTATGTGACATTGACTTTGGTAGCAGGGACCTGGATTATGTGCGCAATACTTAGCCTCACGATTGTGAAAGTTATTTGTGCAAAGTTACATTTAAATCACCGGATGAATGTAGACGTTTTGCTCCGAACAAGCAGTTTTCAATGACTTTTAAGTGTGACCTTAACCTTTTACCTAGAGACCTTGTCCATGCACGTGACACTGTTTCTAATAGTGGAGAACATTCTTGAAGTTTCATTAGATTCCAATCATGCATGTACGATATATGCTTTGGATAATTTTTTTATATTTTATAATCTTTAGTGACCTTGCATATATTTAAAAAAATAATGTAGTCATGATAATGACCATTTGTGTTTCAAAATGGTCCATATACACATTTTTATATCTTCATCTGAACTTTGACCCCTATTGTGACCTTGACTGCAGGGATCTGAATTTTGAACGCGACAATTTGCCTTAGGCTAACTATATTGAACATTTGTACCAAGTTATATTGAAATCCCTGGGCCTCTATGCATGCAGTCGTTGTTTTTTTTATCGGACAAGCGTTTTTCAATGATCTCAAAGTGTGACCTTGACCTTTGACCTAGAGACCTGGTAGTGGTGAACATTTCAACGCCGTTTCATTAGAATTCTTCCATGCGTGTAGGAGATATGCTCTGGACAAAATCTCTATATTCTATCATCTTTAGTCACCTTGTACTTGCATATATTTTTGAAATGAATTACATTGTTTCACACAAATGTTGACTGGACCATAGCCTCTGTAACAGCATGCTCAATCTTAAATTTCCTGTTACAATGGCAACGGGAGACGTCTCAAAATTGCGAAAAATTACTATTTTACATTGTTTTTTTCCATCAAAATTGATTTCAAAGTGCTGCAAATTCTCAATGAAAAAGGCCTTTCAGCGTCGGTTACTAGGCCATGTTCAGCCTGTCACATGTCAAAAATTTTCTTGGCGCTTTTTCACTGTTTGAGGCCTCAAAAAAGGGGGGCTGCAAAAAGCCGTCAAAACAGGTCTATACGAGGTAAAAGGTTAAGGGGAGGTAACTGGAAAAAAACTGGATATCACAATAATGCATATTTGTATGGACACTGTGTTTATGAATATAAAGTATGTGAGTAAATTTGAAGCATTTGTTACAGCCTTGCTGTTGAAAGGTCAACTGGTCAAACACCTTGCTGATGAAATGTCAACTGGACGGACAAGTACTATTTTCATATACTTTGTACCTGCAACTGACGAATGTCTACTATATTTCTGTAAAGGTCGACGATCATTTGCGCTACGCAGTGTGCGCATGCGAAAAAAAAACTTATATGGTCGATTTTGTATATCTCCTAAAATAGCTTTTGTCCAGGCCGGACCACCTTAGGATTATTCCTGTAAAGTCAAAAATCCATCAAGTGATTTAGGAGATGTTGCATATACGAACTCTTCCATCACATAAGCTCCAGGAGCTTTTCGTGTTTGCTCAGGTGAGCTTTAACACGTCATATATGGGCAACGGACGATTTTTGTAAAATGTGTGCGCCATTTTGGACATGCAATTGTCCCGTTTCTGGTCATTTAGGGATATGTTAAAAGAGGTAAAATAAATGAGCACCACATAATAAATATAATCATTCTAGTTTATTTTTTGTATCATAAAAACTTTAATGGCATTACAATTTGTAAAACCCACATAGAAGGCACAGCCCTAACAAAACTGTTCAAATTTATAAATATTTCAATGCTAAATATACTCTATATACTGTACATATGAATAGGATTTTTTTTAGAATAGACTGCACGACGTCATCCAAACTTGTTTGACGAGAAATTACGATATTTGATATTATTCTATACATGTAGACTTATATATTTTGCTATACAATTACTGCATGTGTCACAAATATGATCTCCACAGAAATAAATTTTGTATTGAATACGAGGGCTTCCTATTTCTCAGGATGACCCCAAATGACGTCAGTCACGTAGCCTGGGACATACGATAATTATCGTATGTCCCAGACGTAGCCAACTTTGGCTTTAATACTGTAAGTTATATTTGAAGAAAACAATCTGAATTCAAAAATGTTTAAAATTGTAAGACTATCTTGATGCATTTTTTATTTTCGGCTCAGAATGGAACAAAACACACCTGAAGCGTCCTTGTATCGTGATGTCCTAGGCTGGTTAAATAGACTGGAGACAAATACAATTTCCGATCAATATACTGTGTAAATATTACTATTTTATTCAAGATGTTGCCAAAAAACAAAGGCCAAGTCATATACATGTAAGTAGCAATACAAATGCCCTGACACAGTTAATAGTTCTTGATTCCAAATCAG
Source organism: Ruditapes philippinarum (assembly GCF_026571515.1). Taxonomy (NCBI): domain Eukaryota; kingdom Metazoa; phylum Mollusca; class Bivalvia; order Venerida; family Veneridae; genus Ruditapes; species Ruditapes philippinarum. The sequence continues at coordinate 100,765 of NW_026863324.1, read as the reverse complement.
TGCTTTAACAAAACAAACAGTGTGTTGCATCTGCAATTTGTTTCAATTCTTGACACTAACCATTGCTAAGTGAGATAATTCACTTCCTTAAAATCTTCATCTCCCTTATAAAATAATGACTGTAAAAAAATCTGACATTTTTGAGGTCTAATGAGTTTTATTAAGTATGTCCCGAAGGCCTGATGAGTTTAAAATATAGTATATCATGAACCCTTGATGTAATAAAATCCAGTATATCACCACGAACGCCTGATGTGTTACAATCAAGTATATCCCGAAAGCCTGATGTGTTAAAATCAACTACATCACGAACGCCTGATGGTTCTAATACAGTATATCACGAACCCCTGATGGTTTGAATATAGTATATCACGAACGCCTGATGTGTTAAAATCCAGTATATCACGAACGCCTGATGTGTTAAAATCCAGTATGTCACAAACGGCTGATAAGAAAAAATCAAGAATATCACGAACGGCTGATGGTTTGAATACAGTATATCACGAACCCCTGATGGTTTGAATATAGTATATCACGAATGCCTGATGTGTTAAAATCCAGTATATCACGAACGCCTGATGTGTTAAAATCCAGTATATCACAAACGTCTGATAAGAAAAAATCAAGAATATCACGAACGCCTAACGTGTTTAAATCCAGTATATCACGAATGGCTAGTGAATTTAAATCCAGTCTATCATGAACGTCTGATGTGTTGAAATCCAATATATCACGAACATCTGAGGACTTTAAGTTCAGTAGTTCACAAACGCCTGATGAGTTAAAATCCAGCATATCACGAACTTCTGAGGACTTTAAGTTCAGTAGTTCACGAATGCCTGATTAGTTAAAAATCCAGTATATCACGAATGTCTGATGTGTTAAAATCCAGTATATCACGAAAGCCTGATGAGTTAAAATCCAGGATATTGCGGACGCCTGATGTGTTAAAATCCAATATATCAGGAACGCCTGATGTGTTTAAATCCAGAATATAACGAACTGTCCTAAGATTTCTGTACTAACATGATAATTAACACATAAATACAATAAACAAATTCTATTTCACACAATGAATTCATCTTCACTCAGAGAACACACATACGCTTCATCATCTTTCCCACTAGAGTTCTTTCCCTTTGATGAAGGTAGTGGCCATGGCAACAAGGCACTCAGCTGCTTCAAAGTGCGGTCTTTTTTGCGAAGTTCAGTTGTAAGTTCATTAATTTTTTGTTCCATTCTGCGGAAATCTTCGTCTGTTGGGGATGTTGAGTTCTGAAAAGTTTAATTAATAATTTTAAATGACATCGATAAATCGATAAAAAAAGAATATACAAATGTACTTACCATAAAAATGATATAATTACACAGCAATTTTATTAAAAACAAGAAACATGGCAATGCCATGAAACCAGGTTTTCAATTATCACCATTGCAGATAAATATGTTGTATTTGAAATACAAATACAAGCAACAAACAATGTAACTATGTGCAATGTAAAACATGAATAATGTAGGAGGAATTGCCACTGAAGAAGTGTTCACTATATATTCTGTATAAGGAAAAAAAACAAAGGGCCATAATTAGGTCAAAAATTATCCAATCAAAAACCCCGACAATATGTGCCAGGGTGCTTGGTGACAAAGCTTCTGTGAAAGTTTGAACAAAATCCGTTGAGAAATGTAGGACAAGTTCAGCACAGAAGAATTTGTTCACTATATATTCCGTATAAGGAAAAAAAACAAAGGGCCATAATTAGATCAAATATTATCCAATCACAAAACCCTGACAATATGCGCCAGGGCACATGATGACAAAGCTTCTGTGAAAGTTTGAACAAAATCCGTTGAGAATTGTAGAGGGAGTTCAGCACAGAAGAAATTGTTCACTATATATTCTATATAAGGAAAAAAAACAAAGGGCATTAATTAGGTCAAATATTATCCAATCACAAAACCCCGACAATATGCCGCAGGGCACCTGGTGACCAAGGTTCTGTGAAAAGTTCAAATTTTTTAAAATTTTCAAGTTACAAAGTAGACATGAAATAATATATCATATCTTTTTTAAATTACCTCCAAAGATGATATGACCTTTGACTGCCAAATCAAGTTAAAATCATGTAAACAGGATTTTCAATGTTAATGTCACTGTGACCTTGACCTTGGAGCCAGCCATGCGGAACATGCGTTCTGCACGTCATCTTGATGTGGTAAACATTTGTCTGAAGTTTCATCAAAATTCTTCAAAGGGTTGAAGAGTTACAGAGCGGACAGGATTTTCAATGTTAATGTCACTGTGACCGTGACCTTGGAGCCAGCCATGCGGAACATGCGTTCTGCACGTCATCTTGATGTGGTAAACATTTGTCTGAAGTTTCATCAAAATTCTTCAAAGGGTTGAAGAGTTACAGAGCGGACAGGATTTTCAATGTTAATGTCACTGTGACCTTGACCTTGGAGCCAGCCATGCCGAACATGCGTTCTGCACGTCATCTTGATGTGGTAAACATTTGTCTGAAGTTTCATCAAAATTCTTCAAAGGGTTGAAGAGTTACAGAGCGGACACAATTTCGTTTGACGCCCGCCCGCCCATCCGCCCAGCCGCCCATCCGCCCATCCGCCCGCCATACCCCAATCTAATAACCAGGATTTTCAAAATTGAAAACCTGGTTAAAAATGTTATTTAGGAGTATTTAAACAATATGAATCTTTTAAAATGACTAATGGCTCAATACTGAATTTACAGGTTAAATTAATTAAATATTAAAACTATACAAACATTATTGTCTATTTACTTTATTTCATTTATTTATTATCTTTGCTTAGGTACAATGTTCAGGTTTACTGGTGGTTGAAGACTACCATGCATCAAATGAGGCACAAACGGGCACCTGAGTAGAAGCACTGACTTTCCGTAAGCTAGCTTGATAGCTTCCTCACAAGAAAGAATCCAAAGTCCCTTACGAAATTTGAACTCACAAGTGGTGTAAAGTATGTTCTATTTATTACATACCAAAGATAAGAATGATTTACAATCAATTCTTGATGCTCTTATACTGCTTTTATAACATTTACCGCATATGCATATTAATCACATACCCGTGCCGATTTGGCGACTCCCTTAAAATTGTACTATTGCACAAACCTGCATATATTTTGATGTCACATCATTTACGTTATACAAACATAGTTTAAATACAAGCAAAAAACAATGAAAAATGATATTTTTGCAATTTAAATAGTCTTATTTTGGGTATGTGATAGAGTATTATGGTTGTGTAAGTTCATTACTTAATTTATAGAACTCGTTGAATAATATAATATTTTGCTTGCTAGAGGCTCGCATAATATAATTTAGTTCAACTCTTTCAATAAATTCAGTATTGAACCTGCACTCATTCAGTATCCTGTATTTAACACATACTGTACATGTATGATTTTACTTCAAAATATATGCACCACCATGCCATATCACAAACGATGCACATGAATAAGATAAAAAGGTTTCTTACTTTATCTCTCATTGGATGGTTATCTCTTGCCCTGTCCCTGGCAATAGTTAACAGAAGTTCTCCTTGGCAAGCTTGGAATACATTTGTCAAAGTCGGTAAGTCTTCACCCATAACAAGTCTCTCATTAACCTGAAAATATATATGTATGACATTGATTTAACTCTTGACAGTGTGTATTTGTCTGTATGTTTTCCCCATACATTGTATTTACAAATTGGTTAATAGTACATATCAGTAAATAGGGGCATTCCACGTGCAAACAATGTTTTTCATAAATTGCGAAGCATACAATGTACATTTCCAATCATCCATCTGTATCAATATTGTTCTATTTTCGTTTGGAAGGGAATCCCTTGAAATTGTTTATTCAAAATTATGAATTCAAAGCTTTTCTTTTATAGTTACTCTAAAATCTCAATTTGTATCATTGAATATGCCTTTTCCTTTTTCAAATGATGCTGGTGGCATTTCCATAAAATATACATTGTAAAATTACTTACTCATAAATAAAAGAAATTATGCCAAACTTATCAAATAAGAATAATAATTATTATTACATTGACAAGATGGAATATATATTTTGAACTTTGACCAGATGAACAGGATATTGAATGAGCCATCATGTGAATCCAATATGAACCACTATGAGAATCCAATATGGTTATCCAATATGAACAACCATGCGAATCCATTATGGTTATCCATGCCAGTCCAATATGGTTGTTCAGCTTAAGTCATATATGGTTGTTCAGCTTCATATGAGCCCAAATATATTCCATATTGCATATCAGAACACATTTAAATGTTATTTTTTATTTAAATACCCATACATATTCTGTTAGCATTTGTACTTTTAGTTATTTTTAATTACAAGACAATTCCAATCATGAAATAATTGGAATGCACTTTTTAACAAAATATGTATATTTTTTTCCATACCTCAACAATTAGATCCCCTTTCTGAAGCTGTCCTGACTCAATAAGTCCTGTCATCTGATTGGTTAATTCCATAATAGTAACCATGGCAACTGATTTTATTGGTGAAGTATTAACAACAGATACTGGCCGGAAAGCACTGTTGGGTCCTCCTAATTTTGCGTAACTTCCTTTTGGACTGAGAGGCGAGGATGTGTCTTTCCCGAATAACCAAGGTGAAGGTAACAATACCTCGCACTCTTTAAGTTTAACATTTTCCATTATCACAAAATTGTCCGGAATTTGAACCCGTACTGCGTACATAGAATAGTTTTGAAGTAACTGAAACAAACTTGGTTTTCCAAAAAATTTCAAACTACACTCTGGGCGAGTCTGTGCCTGGAATTTCCAGCTGCCAGGAAGAGTGTTTGTAGAATTGGCACTTTCTAGTTTCAGAGTTTCTATTGGCACTATTTGTTTATCAGTGCCTATCAAGTCTTTTAATGAACCAGTAAACTTTGGCTGAGACTTCGACAAGAAACCACCAATCGGAGGCTCTGAGCTACTGTTAATAAGGTTTAATCCTTGCGCCATGGAAATAGATTTTCCCTTAGATTTACACGTTAATTGGTTCTGGTCCTGATTCCGTTTTTCTAGGTCTTTGTACGATACTTCCGATTTATGATATGCCAAAGTTTGTTTCCCATACTGAAAGGTTCGCTCTGGCTTTATTGGGGCATTCTGTGTAAGGTCTAATTCTGTCACTTTATTTTCTGGAATTTTGGGGTGTCTATTGTTATTCTTGTCCATCTTATCATTGCTGTTATTATTTAATTTTTCATTACTTGGAACTGGCTGTAAATGAAGTTTCAAATGATCACTCATATAAGTTCCTTGATGATTTTCTACCCAATTTCTTGTATGGGAATCTTTAGCATGTTTTTGATTATATGGATTTATATAAGAACTATTAGAATGGTCTCCCTTGGAACTTGTGGGTTGTTTTTGAGAGTGGTCTCCCTTTGTCGGTTTATAAAGTTTATGAGAAGTGTACATATTATGAGCGGACTGTTTTAATGTTTTGGCATAGGATGAGGTAGATAATGTTTCTGGGTCAGGGTCATTTGTTATATATCCTGAATCAATTGTACTTTGAGATGTTAAAGTCGTCTGCCCAGAATCACTGAGTCTGCCACCAGAGGGCGGCACATTTCCATGTTCATGTGACCCGAATGACCCAGATTTGCGTAGAGCATTATGCATTGTGTCACCATAACTAGGAGGTACTTGTGAGGCAGGAGTTTGTTTTTTACTACTACTACTACTATTATTGTGATTATTATTACTATTAATATTGCACACATTTCTAACACCTTGCATATTCCATCCTAAATCAGTTTTGCTGCTATGGAGTAAGTCAAAAACTTCACGGTCAGACACTGACGGAGTTGCACTTATTCCGCCTGGTCTTGGTTCAATCGAACCATCCCTGTTAGAATTACTAGAACTTGGGCTAGTGCTACTGCTGTCCACGCCCATTCTGTTGATCATTATATCGGTCATCTGTTTTTTCTTCACTTGAACGTCGCCTGGAGGTTGGGGCAAACATCTTCGTGGCTTTAGAGGAGTTTTCTCTCTATGTCTCACAGGAACTGGCTGGTTATAACCACTCTGTTGTTTATTTGTTTCCACAGACATTGGTAAATGTTGCAAAGACCCATAATGCTTCAGTTTATTAGCGTTATTGCCGTTGGTAGATGGTTGTCCATCACCGTAATACTGTTTGTAAGTGTCCATGTCATCTAGAGTTTTACCTCTGAATGGTAAACTTCCACCACTACCATTTGAGGCCATTTCTTTATAATTTCTTATATGCCTCATCAACTGTGTCCCTGTGAATTCCAGCACAGGCTCATTTCCTGGAACATCCGGTTTCTTTTGACCAACCAAAGAGAAAGCACAACCCGTACTTAGGTCCCCCAAAGAATGAGCCTTTATCACAGATTCTTTATTGTCAATTGTCAAAACATGACCTTCCCTAACATCAAGCAAAGATTTTCTATCCCTGAATTCATTTGACCGTCTTTGCACTATTTTCTCAGAAGATCTAGGTCTGTTTTCATGTTGTTTGGACCCAGTTGTACCACCCTGACGATATGACTGTTGGTTTCTTGAATCAGAACTTGTCTGTTTTTGTTCAACTGGTCGATTCCTGTTGCCATCGGGATAAAACTGACCCCCTGGTACATTTCTAACCCTTCCTTGTTCATTCTGTCTATTTCTATTCTCTGAACCATTACTCTGATTCCTTTGCACTTGTCTAGAATCCGCAGATTCCAATTGTTTGACTTGGGATCTAATGTCTTTATTTCCAGGACTTGGTCCTTTATTTTTGTAATTGCCTGGGCTTGGTCCCTTGGAACGATATTCATGCTCACTTGGAACATTTTGTTGCCTAGGATCTGAATTATGTCTGGGCATATTTCTATTGCTATTCTGTTGCCGTCTGGCAGATTTAGGGGAACTGGTCATATGATTTCCGTTCTGCACACTCTTACTTAAATCTTGTTTAAATCCAGAATCGTACATTTCATCACTAGATAACGGAGCCTCACTATGAAATCCTGAATCATGTTTCATTCTCATTTGCAGAGTTTCTTCTGGCCTTGTATCCCTAATTTTATCACCAGGACTTTGCCTTACATTTACATTAGATATAATATCTGGTTTATTCTCAGTTCTTTCATAATTTGTGTTTTTATTGTGCGAGGAGTTCAGATTATCTCCGCTTTGTGAACGCTGTAGATTTTTATTATATTTCTCTATATCACTAGCATTAGTTCTTGGAGGAACAGCAGGAGGCGGTCCTTTAGGCCTTCCATGGGCGTGACCTTGACTGAAAGCTCCACCCATATTTTTATTATTGTTAATTTCTTGACCAGATTCGGTCAAATCAGCTAAACTCTGAGATATATGTCTATTTCCTTTCTTTATATATGGGTAAGAATTAGATAAGTTAGGAATGTCTTCAGAACGAGGTTTATTAGACACTATGTCATTTTTATTCACTTCCTTTCTGTCGTCTGCTGAAGATTGGGATTTGAAAGAAGAGCTCTGATTGGCTGTTGGTCCTTTAAAAGGAGCACTCTGACTAGCTAGAGTATTCCATTCTTCTGGAGGTAGACTTAGGTCTGTTTTCTTCTTAAACTGAAAAAAAAATATTTTAAAAGCGTGTAATTTTTTTATGTGCAATTCACTGCATTAAAGTTGCCCCAGAAATGTTACAAAAAGCCTGAAATAGGCTCTATTTCTGAAGCTTTCCTAGAGTCTGTCTAAATGAACAGACAACACATATAAGATCTTATATATAAATTGTTAAATATGTTCAACTTCCAAGTATGAAACTTGATACATCAAAATGTGATAAACAGCATTTCAGTTCATAGATCTATACTTTAATATCTAATCATAATTATGGTCTCTTGACATTCAATTCAAATTGAAAAGCATTACAGCACTGAGCTGATGTATTTTAGTCTTTTAAAAATTATTTATATTATGTTTATACAACATTTTTCTTTTTTTTATTTCCAAATAAATCAAATGTTGTTTTTTTTTCAAATGTATTTTTCAAACTCATTTGTTTCATAAATCAGTCTTAAGCAAAAAGTTCCTAGTGTCGCAGATTTTCATTTACCTTATTCCATATATTTATACACTGTTTGCTTTTCTTGTTTTTACTCCGATTAAAAAACATTTTTTGTATCTCGGCAATATCCATCTAACAGGCTTTCCTGGTTAACTCACCAATAATAACCAATTTCTCCGCAAGTGGCAAACTACTATATAACTATTAAAACGTAATAACAATAAAATAAAATATGACTGGTACCCGGTCTTTGAAAGCTTTATAAGGATCATGTTTGAGGGAACCATCAGGTTGACGTAGGTGCATGTCTTTCACACTGACATCTGCCCAGGAATGTGCCTTCAACATCTGAAAAAAAAATCGCTTGACATTTGATATACAAAATATTCCTGTGTCACAGCAAAAAGTAAATATCACTTATGGCTTTCAAACATATCATAATCATGAATAAATGTTATGATAATATCATGATATCTCCTTTGTTAAAAATATGCAGTATTTTGTTTATTATAGTATAAGCAACACAATTTATTGCAAAACATCTTTTTTGGATCAACTTAACTATTTACAAAAAAATAAATATTTAAAAATCAAACCAAAAAAAAAAAAATGTTTATGGTGAAATATCAAAAGTAAAAGTAGATTAAACAAAGAATCCATTTATCTAAAACTCGTAACAATTATCTACCCCTCATATATTTGAAATTAAATATTCAATTTTCATTAAAGAAAAAACAATAAACCAACATCACGTGTTTAACATCATTATGGTATCATTTTCTACCTGACCTTATACAGTTAATTATTTCTAATTGAACAAATTCATAAATGAGTGGCCACTTATCAATTAGGGTTAAAGGTTATCAGAGACCAACATGGCAGTTGATTTTCTTAATTCATGCAATCTATCAGATTAAATTAATTGATTATCAATAAATAATCTACCATCTACTAGATTAAATTAATTATCGATAAATAATCTATGTACAATCTATTAGATTAAATGAATTATCAATTAATAATCAATTTGTTGACAATTTTGTCATTTCCATATAGCACGAAGATGTCATTTATCAGTTATATTTGTCATTGTTCAATAATTCATCTGCCTTAATTGGAATCAATTTTCTAATTCTTGGAAAAATCAATCACTTAATCCATTAAATAACTTCTTGACAAGCCAATACTTTTAGCCCTTAAACCGTGAAGAAATTAATAATAAACATCTTGACATGTCAAAGATTTTGAAGCGTTTAATAACAATTAAGTTGAAGAATTATTACACTCTTTAATAAATATAAGATCATATTGGAAGATTTCCTGCAAAACTAATGTAATGACTGTAATGTAAAGATGTCCCTTGAGAGGGTCAAGGCTGGAACTGTCACTCTTGTTCAACCATTTAATATTAATTTGCAAATTAAATAGTTTTCTGAAAGATGGAATTTTGCAGTTGAAATGGTTTTTTGAAAGACAGAGTTTTGCAATTGAAATGGTTTTCTGAAAGATTTTCATAGACATCTGATTATTTTTTTGAGCAGCATTCAGCTACTATTTTTGTTTAAAAAACAATATTTTGTGCTGTTTCTAAAACTAATTATCTTGGAAAGGTGCATCATATCACTGTTAAGCCTAATTCTTCAACACAGCTTCTTAGCAACAGTAATGTTAATTTAAAAATAAAAGATCGGGGAAACAAATTGTCCGCTTTACTAATTTATAGAGTGGACCAGTATATAAGAGGTGTCAAGGGTTTTCCTTATTGTTCATGTATTTTAACAACAGCAAATTTCATTTTCCACCTTGATTCTTTTGATTTGACAATATGATGAAATGGTTTATCTAAAATAAGATCTCTAACCTTTAATAAAGCTGGAGGCAGCTTTAATGACATATTTAGCAAACATTATTCCCCTTGAGTTCACAGGAATGAATGAGTATAAAATTGATTCTCTAAAAGTACCTACTATGGCATTAAACCTGTTTACAAAAATCAGAAAAATAATTTCAGACAATATCTTAAGATGAAGATGGCATGCGGAAATTTTTTTCATGAGTCATGTTCAAACAAAATGACTTCATGATCATAAAAATTAAGAATCTGTCTCTTTAAGAGCCTCAGTTAAACATTGGAAATATAGCTTTCAGAATGATGCCCCTTGTCAAACTACTGTGCATTTTCATGATAAGCAAGCATTACAAGTTTCTTATTGATACCTTTAAAATTGATTTGTGTAATTAGCTACATTAAAGTTTTTGCACAATGAAAAAGCTGCCTCAGTGATTTTTTTCTTTGAAACAGGAGAACTAATAATACATAATGTTTAATTATTGCTACAATGGATATAATAATACTATTGGTCCAATATAAGTTGGGTATGAATAATAAATAAATTCTACATGAGGTCCTAATGGGTCCTATAAGGTAAAGCATACATGATTGTATATGTTTAATATTGATACATTTGTATATGAATATTATTATATATATAACACAAGCGAGGACACTAACTTTATACACAGGTAAAGGAATTATAAATTAGCATGAATTATAGGGATATTGTATGACTAAAGTAACTTGAAGTTTTTCTTCATCTAAATAGTCATCTTAAAATGTGGTGAAGTACTATAAATGTACATAGTCATGTTATGTGGTGGTGAAGTACTAATGTACACAGTCATTTATGTGGTGAAGTATTAAATGCAAACAGTCATTTTATGTGGTGGAGATGAAGTACTAAATGTACATAGTCATGTTATGTGGTGATGAAGTACTAAATGTACATAGTCATCTTATGTGGTGGTGAAGTACTAAATGTACACAGTCATTTTATGTGGTGGTGATGAAGTACTAAATGTACATAGTACATAGTCAACTTATGTGGTGGTGAAGTACTAAATGTACATAGTAATCTTATGTGGTGGTGAAGTACTAAATGTACACAATTATTTTATGTGGTGGTGATAAAGTACTAAATGTACATAGTCATGTTATGGTCTATAGTTATTATGTTTGCCAAACAGAAATGCAAATGAGTTACTTGTCACAAAATTTAGTTTACTCTTGAATTAAGAATTATGAAGTGATGAACATTGATTTTTATTAAAATGTACAGATTCTCAATCCCCTAAAAATAATCTGTTACTCTGATTTAATATGAAGTTGGAATCTTTTTATTTATTTGAATAAAGAAGGTTTTTATGACTTTGAAACGCCTGCAAAGGGCACCTTCAAACTGTGACTTTATATCCTTTTTTTATTATTTGGATTTCACGACAGTGTATGTCTAGGGTCCTAAACTATTTCAATATATATCTTATTTGAAGGTCAGTTTAAATCTAATTCAAAATTACCCCCTTTTTCACAAATACAGTTTACTTCTGTATGATACAAAATTTCATTCAAATTATATTAATAATTACAAAATTTCATTCAAATTATATTAATAATTACAAGCTTTTAGTTAATACTATCTTTAAATCACAGAATTTGACTAAAACAATTTTTAATTTTTTAATTTTTCTTTTGAGTTGCGAAATTATTTTACCTAAGGAAAGAATTTTATTTCTGTACATAGCAAACATTACTGGTAACATTATTTGATACCTCTGAAAAGTCTTGGTGTCAAAGTTCAAAACATGGCCTAACTATAAAGCAAAATATTATGAAAATCTATTTTTAGCCTTAGTGACCTAGACCTTAACAAAATTTAGCTAAAACCCTATCCAAGGTTAGGTGTCTTTGCAAAACTATATTAGGTAACACCACAGAAAATATCTCAGAAATCTGAGTCAATAAATGAATGTACTTTGAAAAATGGACACAAGAATGGAACATATGAATAAATTAAGGACAAACTGGTTTTATTTCTTAACAAAAATAATCTTGATGCATAAAAATCTGTCCAAGATAAAATTCAGTATTAAATAATAAAGAATGTATATTCTCAACAAAAACTCTTGAAATTAAAAAATAATTTTGAGAGACTACAAATAAAAGATTTTTTCCAAGATAGGTATCTTAAATTAAAAAGCCATATCAGAGCTGTAATAAGTAAACAACTATTTTCTACTGTGCTATTAAATCTAGAAATATCCAAACCCATTTAGTTAGATATAAACTGACCTCAAATATAATTTTAAAGATATATAATAAAGGCAAGGCATATAAACTAATTGTAACTGGTAAAAATTCGTTATATGTATTTTTCATTTTATACCTTTAAGGAGAAAAAACTCTGAAATCATAGTAGAAAAAACATTCAGACTTAAAGCATTATATTTTTTTACATTATTTTAATTAATGCATGCATATTTGGTTACACATAAAATTAGCATGCAATTTATATGGAAGGGAACTATTAAGAAATGATAAAATAAAATCAAAATGGAAAAATAAAATGTATAATATCATAAATTGTTAACACTTTTCAAGAGCAGTTATAAATGTACATTATGAGATGGAGCTAGGACATAATATTACATGACTAGCACCGCATTATCTTTCCATCCAGTCAGGAGCAAACGTGGTGGTGGTTTCGAAGTTTACACTCTGGATCATGGCAGAAAGCCACATCAAAATTTACCACACTTCAGCCACCTCAGTTTTGTATTTAAATGGTCATAGGATAATGTTATGAAAATCTTAAAAAGTAAGCTATGTGGTTTTTTTTTATGATTACATCATTAGAATATTATCTAAATATACTTTGCTTATCAATTGATCAGCTGTCAAATGCCACCGTAAGACTGCTTATCTAGTTAGTAGTTGCTTGTCCCATTATTTTGTCCCATGTTTGAGGGATTTTAATCTCGAATAACTAAATAGGACATTTTTGTTTTGTTTGTTTGTTTTATTTCACGCCTTTACTCAACAGTATTTCAGTCATATAGGCGGGTAGTTTCCTAACCATCGTTCCTGGAGAGTTACATCAGTACTAGACTACATTCTGCCGAAATCAAACAGCATAGGGTCTGGTCAGACAGGCTGCGTGGATTAGTGCAAGCTAATCTGGCTTTATACTGGTGGCATGTTGAGTCATAAAAGCCTCCCTCCCACTTCCCCCCACGCCCCACCCCCCTGACCCCAAAAACTTCAAAGTTAACTATTTAGAACAAACCGTTTCATGAACAAAATAACCAAGAAGGAAGATATGTGTATGAAATTCCATAATTGCAGCTTTGTAAATCTGAATGATTTAAAAATTTGTCATATTTTGATGATTTGAAAAAAACAAAAACTTCAAAACTCCTGAAAAATGTCAACAAGGTGTTTTAAGTTAAAGACATTTTAATTAAGTTGTGAAGATAATGTATTATTGTATTGTTTATATCCTACAAATGGGAGATAATTTACCTGTTTGGATGCAGACTTTGGTTTTCTTATCAGCAGCAAACATTTGTCTTCAGCTTGGGTTTTCTCATAAGATTTTAAAACATTGTCTGAGTCCTTCAAAAATGAGTGAACTGAAAAATAAGATAAGCAAACCTTAAATGTAAAAACATTATAAATCATTTATACAAAATAAACAGCCAACTATTATCCAGATCAAAACATTCTCATGTATAAATATTTCAATTTTGCTGTTTTAGACATTCTTTTAACATTCTTTTCTTTCTACTTCAGATATATGTTATAATTACTATATAACACTATCTTGTTTTAACACCTACAGGAACAAAAGCTGTTAAAAAACATGCTGAAAAATAATGCATGCTGTAAAAGCAAAGATTGATAGACACTTACCATGACCAAAACTTGAACCAATGGCAACAGTGTATTTGGAAGATTTCTGTTTCTTCTTTTCTTCTGATGCGGATGACAATGATATCACATTTTTGGTAACTGTTTTAGTCTTGTCCTCATCTGTGACATAGACAGCCCCACATTTTACCTGCAAAAAGAAGAATAAAAAGTTTATCTACAAGAAATATTTTCAAATTTGTTTTCATAATATGCATTATATAATTATAACAAATTTGTTGTTTGTTTTTTTTCTGATAATTCTTAAGTGCCGGATATCAAGTGTCATGATGACAATCACATGATGCCTTTCCTGGGCTTTCCTCGTGGTTGAGGACTTCAGGTGGGCCTCTGTACATTATTTCAATCACAAGAAGGCACCCAAGTGTACCACTGACTATCCTTATGCAAAGTGAATAAGGTCAAGCAGCGTGATAACCTAATATAAGTCCTTACCAGGATTCAAACTTAAAACGGAAATAGTTTGGTGACTTTAAGTCTTAGACCTTATAACCACTCTACCATGGAGGCTCCTTCCTTTTTAATAACCTTGAAAAATTAACATCAAAACCTTTCTTACAAAAGCTTAGCTTCATTTACACTGCCTGTTTGTGTTACAGTATTATCATAATGATTATTTTCTTATATACTTCATAAATATTAATCACATATGATACAATGTAATATAAGAATTGACATCAAAGTTAAAAGCAGGATAATAATATATCATATATCCAAGTTATAAATTTCACAAAAATAGGGTAACTCCATACAACCGGTTTTAAAACACTCATTTTCATACCCTAGAACCTGTTTTTATACACATTAATGAAATAGGATAATCCAAATTGCATCTAATCACTTTTTTAGTCGCATTACCATTTTTTCAAGTATTCCCATCCTGTCTTAAAACACTTTTAACCTGTCTACATGTATATATTTTCACTAAAATTAATCTTAAATCAATCATTAAACTTCTATAACTTATATAAAAAAAAATATGGGACCGATACAAAGTTTGTTTTAAATCAAAATAGTGAAAATAATTTGACCAATTATGGTGTAAAATACACATACAGAATTTATAATCTCTAAAAATGGCCACATGCCTTTCAAAAGGTCAAGGAATTTAAATCTATATAAGCCGCTATGAACAGAAAAACAAGTATGGTAATGTATTACCTTACTTCAAATCTTATAAAGGTGAATATCATTAAGGACACATGAAAGGAGTTCCTGTCAGAATGGACTCAAAAAATAATATTCAACTTCTTGCTCCAAATAAAAAATTTTTAGGGATGGAGGTTGTTGTAATGACCTATTAAGCCCCTTGACTTCTAATGACAATAATAATAGAATAATTTCATGTCTTCAGTAGACTCTGAAACTCTTCTCTTAATTAAGGGCAGAACCTCAAGGATACAGTGTCCATTTATAAAATAACAGAATTTATTTATACAATTACAAAAAAGTTGGAATAGGGCACACACAACATTGCACAGACCTAATTAAGCCAGCTTGTAAATAAAGTAAAAATCAGACTATAATTATGGTCTTCATATACTTGCATTAATGTTATTTTAAGGGCAAAAAGTTTAAACGTGACACCAAAAAAACCCTGTAAAATAAACAAGAGATGTTTGTATAACAATTGTGAAATCTCCTAACCCAGAAGATAACCGCCACCTGGTACATTATACATAGTTTATTTAGATGACATGGACACCATGAACATTAAACAACAGCTTTTACAGGACAGCATGCTCAATATTATCAGCCCTTGAGTGATGTACGAATTTTATTAAGTTCACAAAAAAAGGGGAGTTACTCAATGAAAATAAGGTAACAAACGGGGATAATTGAATAAATTTCATGCTTGAGTGATGTATGAATTTTTCTAAGTTTATAAAAAGGGGAATAACACAGTAAAGATAAGGTCACAAAGGGGGCTAAATTGAATAAATTTCACCCTTGATTTTTCTAAGTTTATAAAAAAGGGGGAGTAACTCAGTAAAAATAAAGCTACAAAGGGGGGTAATTAAATAAATATCAGTGCTATATATAATTCTTGAGACTGAAAAAGTGGGCGTTTCTTTCAACTTCTACAATTATGAGTGAAGTTTTAACTGAATACCTATAATTATTAAATATTAAATACCTATAATTATCAAAGAAGACAAAGAAGCAGCTCACCGACACTTTATATGCCAGTGCTGGGATGAGTACGAAATTAGCTCCCTTGCTCTTTTTAAGTTTTAACAATTTTGTTTACATGTAATCTTTTCATTTACATAATAAATTACATAAAACAGAAATTTTACGGATTGAGTAGGGAAAAGTTGTTTTTAAAACTCTCTTGCTATTTGGTAAAGTCAAGTTTGAATATATTACTTAAGGTAGACCATGGGTAATGCATTACCTCCATATTGAAGAGTATTCAAACAGGCTAGAATCGCTTGTCAACTACATTGAAATTGAGGGGCGTGGGTTCAATCCCCAGAAGGGGCAACTTTTTTTTCTTTCTTTTTTTCTTTTTAACATTATTTATGTATCTCTCTGATCCCTTATGGAAGAAAAAAAGTTTTATTTAAATTATATAATTATTTTAGGTATTTTTTTTGCTAAATAATGCCAAAATTTATAGCAAATATGATACCAGGTATTTTCAAAGTTCAATAAAATAAAAACTACACGGTAAAAGTATTTTATATTTCGCATGATTAACTAATATACCTTTGAGAAAATTTAGGCAAACTTTGAAAACAGACCCTCATTTCGATAAATTTTAGGGATATTTTGAATAAGGCATTTTAGATAGGGAAATGGTAAAATTAGTGTTAAAAGTGGGTGGGGTAGGGTAACATTTTTATACATATTAAGAACATTTTGTTTAGAAACAAACATTTTGCTTGTGTAATGTGTTACCTGAATGTTATTATTTGTTTCTTAACAATGAGCAATAGAAAAACATTTTTTGTAATGATGATATTACAGATTATTTACAGTTTCCTCATTTCTGAAAATAAGCCCTTTTAATGGCAAAGTCTTAGTTCAGAAATATATCCATAACTCATAAACCACACGGTAAATTTTATTTACATTTTGCATAAAGGTGACCTTGAAGACATATAACAGTCCTATGTTGTCAATTTTACAGTTCCTTATGGTGCCCATTACCCATGGTCTACCTTAACTGATACAACAAAAAACAGTTCTGCGTCAGAATAATTAAAATTTGCTAGGATTGCGTAACTGTTATGCCCACTACTAAAAGAAAAAAACAAGTGAAACTTTTGACCCTTTTATTTTTTCAAACCTGTTTTATGATTAATAAGTTTTACTTGGCAAGATTCCTACAAATTATACGGTAATGTTGTAGTTTAACATATTACTAATGACTTTTAAATTTGGTGTTAACTTCGCTTGATTGTGATTAAAGAATTATTTCACAATAGAGTGCTAAAATGTTCATTGAACTGACGATTTTGTGTTCTAATTCCTGTCTAATTCCTGTCTAAATATGGCTTATATTACGTTCACAGAAAGTTTTGAATTATTATGAATGGTATTCGACCTAATTAATATCTAATTAGGAATTAGATAATTAACTAAAAGTGCCATGCATATGATATAGAAGGGTTTTGAGTTTGTATGGGGTGTAACTGAAGCACAAAACACTGTCAACAACATATTTAAGCAGCTTGCCTCCAAATTCATACTAATTTTCATTAAACTTTTTGAAAATGTTTTTTAGAGTATAAATAATGTGAAGTTAAAAAGTTAAAAAGGAAGTAATTTACACATTGCAAATGGCACCTACAATCTAAGTCAATTACCAAAAAGTGGTCACAATATGCCTAAATTAAGCCCAAACTGCCTTTATTTAGTCACGCAGTAGAAATAAATACCGCAAAATCAAGCAATTATCGCGCATTGGATGTAAATTATTTACTTGTATCTTAAAAACTTAGCACATTTTTCTCAAGTTTGATTTTCTTGAACTATTTCCACTCATGTGGAGGCATGAAGCTTTAATTGTTAAAATTAAATATCAATTTTTTTCAATAAAGATAAGAAAAATTGTTTTTATTGATAGGCAGAATATCTCAATTTCATACCCAGATAGTTTACACTTGAACAGTCAAGCAGCCATTTAAATCTATATATACTCAAATGCACAATATGTTACAATATAAAAAATATATGAAACCTTAAATTTTAGTTACAATTTAAATTCACACTTTGGCTGTATTGATTTTTCAAACACATATTTTAAGCTGTTGTTTTTTTGTGTCTTATTTTTATAATATTTACCTTAAAATCTTTGTTTTGTTCTTCTGGATCAGTCCCTAAATTTAAATTACTATTTTCTACATTCTGTAATCTTGTATTCTGAGAGTAGGCTACTATCCAAACCATTCTTAATCTATAGTCATGGTTTCATTATGTATGTATATCCTGAATTAGTCAGAATTACTGTACACAATATAGCATATATCATGCAGTTGTTTACCATTAAAGTGCACCAGTTATTCACTGTTCACAATATAGCACACCAGTGGTGCATTGTTCACCAAATAGCACACCAGTTATTCACTGTTCACAATATAGCACACCAGTGGTGCATTGTTCACCAAATAGCACACCAGTTATTCACTGTTCACAATATAGCACACCAGTGGTGCATTGTTCACCAAATAGCACACCAGTTATTCACTGTTCACAATATAGCACATCAGTGGTGCATTGTTCACCAAATTGCACACCAGTTATTCACTGTTCACAATATAGCACATCAGTGGTGCATTGTTCACCAAATTGCACACCAGTTATTCACTGTTCACAATATAGCACACCAGTAGTGCATTGTTCACCAAATAGCACACCAGTTATTCACTGTTCACAATATAGCACACCAGTGGTGCATTGTTCACCAAATAGCACACCAGTTATTCACTGTTCACAATATAGCACACCAGTGGTGCATTGTTCACCAAATAGCACACCAGTTATTCACTGTTCACAATATAGCACATCAGTGGTGCATTGTTCACCAAATTGCACACCAGTTATTCACTGTTCACAATATAGCACACCAGTGGTGCATTGTTCACCAAATAGCACACCAGTTATTCACTGTTCACAATATAGCACATCAGTGGTGCATTGTTCACCAAATTGCACACCAGTTATTCACTGTTCACAATAAAGCATATATCAGTTATTCACCATATAATACACCAGTTCTTCACTGTTCACTATATAGTACACTAGTTGTTCACTGTTCACTATAAAGCATACTTATTATGAACTGTTAACAATATAGCATACCAGTTGCTCACTGTTCACCAATTTTCAAAACCCATAAACTATTCTATGTTCACTGATATTTCAAACATCCTCAAAACAATTTACAAATTCCTGTTAAAAGGTTCTTGTTCAATATCACTTTTTCCTATTAAACAATTAATCGTTAATATAATTTTTAGAAACACTTATATGTAAATCATAAACAGTTCACTAATTTACAACAGCTTGTTTAATTGTTCACTGTTCACAGCCGTCATCATTGACAACTCTAGTATTATATCAAACCACCATTATGTTCACAAGTTTACAAATATAGGTTAATTTATCACATCTTCGTGTTTCCATTTACATTTACCACTCTAAATTTTAGTTCCACAATTATTTTTAAGAAATCTGTTTAAAAAACAACAACACCATTCTTATAAATCGTCCTAGATCCTTAAAACTACTGTAATACCTAACTTCAGTAATTGTTTCCTTTCTAAAAACATTGATTCGGAAGTTTAAAATTTTTTACGACATCAAGTAATATGATCAAATTAACTTTCCTTTACATGTGTAGCCACATTTGACTAACATTAATATATGCAGAGTCATTTGATAATACCAGTTTACTATTTCAAAGTATAGTACGCAATTAAATATTTACATAATTTCATCTTCATATATGCAACAAAAGTATCACAACCAAAATTTTGTATTAATTTTCATGTAAAACTATTGAGGGCTAAACTTTCATATTAATTTTCCACACCAAAACTATGTTAACTTTCAAACATTTGAATTCCGTATGTTGCAACTTAACTACTGGAACGCAATTTTTGTATTGCTTTTCACAAATAAATAAGCAACAAAACTTTTTGTATTAAATTATTTCCATTCAAAAAATTAAATCCTGTATGTTGCGAATGTAATGTAAAAATATTACACTTATGTTCAAATCACGATTAAAATGATAAAACAATTTCTTGTACAATGATATTACGCAGCGTATGAATAAAAATCCACCCGTGTTCTGAGTTATGATATATAAAATTAATTCACACCTGATGTTGATTTGATAACGGAAACAAAGTCCTTACAGCATAAAGTTTATTAATCGGCAGGGTGCCATCCGATAGACCTTGGGCGTACAAACAAAACCACCACGAGATAATACTTGTGATACGTACAATGTTTAAGTTACAACTGTTTGAATATCAATTTTGAATAACAATTTTGACATAAAAGACCAAAGTATGCATGACGGCATGGCGCGTAGTCTGTAAACTTTATAATGATTAAGAAAGACGAATTGTTTATCTTTTTATTCAAGCACGATGATAATTTTGTCATCATATTAAAATATAGTCTCGTTATTGTTAACATTCAATCCTTCTCATACTGAATTCCTGAAATGAACTTGTCCAGCTTATAATTTGGAACAGTCCAATATAAATTTGAGGGATTTTTATCAAAATTTATCGAAATTGAACAGCCTAGTTGTTGACTACCTGGAAGTGCAAACATGCCTGGCTTTATACTCGTGACTAAGACAATGCATTATAACTCTTAATGCTTAAGTTAGCCTGAATATATCAGAGCGAAAAATTTATCACCCCACCCCCCTTAAAACATTATTTCATTATTTTTTTTATGTATTCAATTGCTGGTTAGCTTGTGAATATCAAGAGTGAAAATTTATCAACCCATCCTACCCCCACCCTAACCCCTAAATTTTTATTTTTTTTATGTATTCAAAACACAAGAGTAATACAAATTTTTTTTTTCAACATTCATAATAGTTAGACCAGAAAATAAGAACTTTTGTCATATTTATAAGGCATATTGCCACATTTTAATTACTTAAACAAGGAATTCAGGATTGTGCAAACTTTTCATTTTGACATCACAAAAAAAAAAATCAATTATCCCTTTACAAAACCATTTAAGAATATATGTATAAATTAAATAATCGACAAAACTTTAAAATATTTACCGATTCCAAATATTAATTATCGTACCACGCGAATAAAAGTAAACCTTATTTATTTAACATTAATTAAAAAATCCATTTTATTTTCACCGTCCTTTTCCATATTATGAACCAGTGAGTATTAATAAATTTATTTCAAACAACCTTCCATTAGGAACTGTACTTCGCATTGAGATATTGTGCTATTTTGTGTATGGGCAATATCTCCCTACTTGCCAGATTCTGACCCACACAAAAAGTATCTCAGATTATCTAGTGATGGCACATCAAAATATATTCTGAATTGCAAACTGCATTTGATTCACATTAAAAAATTACTGCACAACATATCCGACTTTGATATAGTCCAGAACACTATCCTATAGGTACAATGTACTAAAAAGTACAGTGGCAGGAAAAAAACACCTAAAAAACATAAAGAATATCAATATTAACTTCTGCCAGCAAAGAGTACACAGAACTTGATCAAATCATAAACAAAACTTTTTATCTACGATATCATTGATCCACGGTAAATTTTATTGCCTTTGTTTTATCTCAAGTAAATAATTAGAATATTACTTTGGTACCAGGCTCTACATATCTAAATGATAAAAGAATGATTATCAATCTGGTACCAGGCTTCAAATTATCCCCTGGGTAATAATCGTTACCTTGAGCAACATCACAAAACAAGAATCTGAAGTTAGCATAAAAATAAACATAGTTAGTTTGCAGCAAAGATACATTAAACACAAAATTTCCATTTGACCATCTACAAAACTATTAAATTTTTTGATCAAAATCAAAACTTTACTTTCAACTTCAGGTCATCACCCTTAAAGTTGCATGCCAACAGAGAAGCCAACATTTTTTTCAAGAATATCAACTTAAAGAAAAATGTATCAAAGTTTTTAGAAAAGTAAAAATATTTACAATTCAGCTAATAATTTACATGTTACATGCAATGATTGACTGACTTTGCAGTATTTATCACCATATTTCTACTGCCTGACTAATGTAGTAAAAGCTTCTTTTTTTTGCATACTTTGACATTTATTTGGTAATTAACATAGATTGTAAAACTAAAAAGGTATTTGCAATTTGCAAATTACTTTCTTTATTCACATGAAAACATTTTTACTTTTAAATACATTTTTAAAAATATTTCATGAAAATTTAATGGCATGAATCTGGAGGCATGCTGCTTTAACCTTAATTTTCACATAAATACATGTAGTTAAAATGCCACAATGCCATATTGACCAAACATTATAATTTCAAAATCTTCCATGCAGTAATCCAATAGTCACAATAATTATTTCATATAAAATTCATTTCTATCATTCCAGTATATCTAATGCAAATATGATTTAATCAGTATTAAAAAAAAAATTCTCCACTATCACCACACCATCACGTAGTATCTAAACTGAACAGATATTAATTCCGATGATATACCGACAAAATATTTTCCAATAAAATACCTACCTGACATCTAAAATCTAATTATGAATAGCAAATCTGTCGCATTTCACAGGTGACATTCCGTAGAGCAGTCACTAGATATTTGATACATTTATTATATTATACACTGACCCGACACTATTCTGACACCATTCCGGCACCAATTCACGACACAAACAACAGATTTATATTTGATCACATTAAAGTGTGATATTTGTATCAATTTTCTATTCAATAAATGGCCGTCACCTTTCAATTCATCCATCATCTCATAAATGTGCAACACATGTTTGTTATCTGATTTAGATGATATTGTGAAAACAAAAAATTTGCTTTTTAATTTGTTTGACATTTTATATCCCCCAAAGGGGCATTGCAATCCTTTTTTAAAAACAGTAAACCTATTGCATAAAAAAAACCAAAAATTTCCCCAACAAAATCCTTCTTAGTAAGTTTAAAACCCCTTAATGATAATACTGCCAACCGGGTTGATTAAAGGCACTTTTAAAAGGTTTGACGTATATTTCAAAGGGTAGCAAGCCCCCCCAAAAGTTAAATATGAAGTGCATTGCAATCCACATTAGTACAGTAAACCTGTTTAAAAAGAAAAATTTCATAGAAAAAGAGAAGGGGCAACGGGGCCCCTAAAAGGGAAAATTAAACAATAAAACAGCTTCGAAGACAAGGGCCCCCCACCACTTCCTTTTTTGGGAAAAAAAATTTCAAATTTTAAGTAATATCTCAGACAGTTTTAGATAATTTAGACATTGACATACACTTAACCAACATTGAAGAAATCTAGGGATACTGTTGTTTTGAGTGGCATGATGTTGATGATGAACAAGTGAGTTTCATGTTCTAGTTTTTACTCTGATCGATTTTAAAACACGATTTGATCACCTCTCTGTAATCAGTCCACATAAATGGCTTTCTTGGGAGGTTCCAACAAGACCCTCTGAAATAATTAGCCCATGCTTACTCATATTCGGTGATCTGAGTCCATACAACTGGCTTATTTGGAAAAATAATGGACTTAGTGACCCCTTTAACACCTATGTGATTGCTCTTTCTATTGAGCTATTTTGATATATAGAACAAGGAATTCTGAATGTCTCAAGTAACGATCTTCAGAAAACCTTCAGAAAAATGATAACCAACCTCAGATCTCAACAGCGAAATTATAACAAAAGGATCCACTATTTGTCTTCCAAATGTGCAGCTATTTTAAAAAGAAGGAATTTTTGTTTTGAACAATATGATATTTTCCAGCGTCATTCATTCTTCAAACTGTTGCATTTAAACAAAGACAAAAATAAAAGAATGAAAAGAAAACATAAAACTAGACTGGTTCCATTTTATTTCTGAAAAATCATTGTCTTATGATTTTATATCCCAGTTAACCCAAGTCTCCACCTAACATAATAAGAAATTGAGATAAATGGCAAATAACATAACAATTTAATAAAATATTATAAACAATTATACAGGAATGCGATCAGACAATAGCATAATCAATAGTACGCAAGCTTTTTTTAAACAGAAAACAAATAGCACCGAGTACAAACAAAGATATTGACTATCTTGCACGTAATATAAATAAAACCAATGACAATTCTATAAAAGGGCGCTTTATTCATCACCCAATTAATATTAGAATGCATTGTAGTTCAGAAAAAAACTCAGAATTCAAATTATCTATTTTGTTTTCCTCGGAAATTATCAGATGTTAATCAGCATACCTTCGGAAAATGTTATTGAACATCGACACATCAAATGGGTTTTTGAAACATAATAATGTAATTACATCAATGATATACAGTAACATGAAAGAGAATTTAGCTGGAAAAGAGAATATTAAAGCTGTTACCATGCAAATTTTTGTTTTCTACAAACTCATTGGATGTTTTTGTTTTTCATCATAACAACACAGAGCCAGCTTAACAATAAATTTTGTAAAAATTTTCTACTAATATTACCCGAGCAATAAAGAAAAATATTTACTGATACGTCCATAGAGTACATTTTTATGGAGAGCAAACTGGGAAACGGACAAAAGCCCTCCCGACAAAAAAGGACAAGACGGACATTTTCACGGGAGGGCTTTTGTCTGCCTTGTTAATTTCACGGGAGGGCTTTTGTTCGCCCTGTCATTTTCACAGGAGGGCTGATGTCACACAGTTAAAATCTTGTAAGCGAAATAAGTGTTTAAATACAAGTTCTCAAAAATCAAAACTTTCTGAAAGTTATACTCATTTTGAGTTACAGTCGAAAAAAACTATAATTAATGCACATTCATAAAATCACATGTTTGTTTGATTGGGTTTGACGTCACATTGACACAGTATAGGTCATATCGCGATATTGCAGCTTTACTGGTGGAGGAAGACCTCAGGTGCCCTTCCATGCATTATTTCAGGCACAAACGGGCACCTGAGTAGAACCTGACCGCGGTTCCGTAAACTCGCTGGATAGCTACTTCACATGAAAGAATCCAAAGTCCCTGTTGGGATTCGAACCCACAGTGGTGAGGGGCAAGTGGTAAAATCACATGTAAAATCAATCAAAATGAAAACTCTTTTGGTCAAACTTTGCCATATCAAAACAAGATGGCTAAAGTTTGGCCAGAATTAAAAAACTCCAAATGTTCAGCTTGCACTACAAGTTACAGTCAATTAAATCGCCTTTTTTTAAATTGAGTTTCTTATCCCCCTTTAATTCAATTTCTGATATCACTTATTTGTACATTCATTCAGTTTGATTTCATGAAGATATGCTGTAAATATGTACCACATTAGATAAACATACTTCAGTTCTGTTCTATTCCATCTAAACAACCTTGAAGGTAGCAACAACACAAGAGCTATGTAGTAAATCATAGATAAACAATCTCCATAAATAAACATCATTAACTGGTAATTGGGGCTTATCACATGAATTTATGGGCCCAATTAACTGCCTAACCTTTAACATAAGATATGCTAATTAAATCTGAAGTTTATAAATATGAAACATTAAGCCAGATTGATTTAGCCTGAGGGTTTCCTGTATTGAAGTGCATTTCTTATAATCAAGTTAAAACAATGGATGCAGCCTATGTCAAACTATTAAAATTAATATATACTGTATCTAATTAGTTCCTTGTTAGTTGAAAGGAAAAGAACAGTTAACTATTGATTGCTTCTTTTGTGGAATTTTTAAAAAGGAATCACATAAACATTATATCAACTATTCTGATACAATAAATAAAATCATGAAATATATACAATCTTTATTAAAATTTAATTGGTTCATGAAATTCATATGTGTAAAAGATATTGTAAGCTAGATGAAAAAATAGCCACTAGATGTATGGTCAGTAGTGTTGTAGTTTTAGCAAGGCACCTGGTTAAGGTTTGATTTAATGATTCAGTTTGTATGAGAATTGAGACCTCAATTGTTGTCATTATTTATTACTATAAATCTGTTAGGGCTAGATTGTGTATCAGTCTGGGAGATTTTAGTTTGGTAACTCTGTCAAAGGGTACCTGCATAAATTATGGACAAGAGGCCTGCAATTGTTGTGTTTAGGGAACTCAATCATTGGTTATCATCATAAATATTCCAGGAATCAGTCTGTTTCTGGTACAGTTACTTGATCAACACTTGTCGTCATAAATATAGAAGGCTTAAATTTGTCAATTAGCACTAAGATAACCTCCAAATATGGAAAGTCAAGGTATTTCATATAAATACTGGGGGGCATTCAAGTTTCTAGATTGAAGAGTCAAGGTTCAGGATTCGAGATTGAAGTTTCAAAAATGAGATCTTAAGAGTTAGATATAAAATTCTCAGTGACTTATCGACCATGTGTGAGGAAGAAAAACTCTGTAACTTTAAATATTAATTGTAGATTAGAAATTTAGGAAACTTTAAAATAAATAAATGGTGAAATGAAACGGAAAACAGTTATTGTTTATTTTATGCAAATATGTGAAATTATGGAAGTAGTAGAAATTATAAATTACAAGAGAGAAGAATTTATAACAGTAGTCAGTACCGTCTAACTGGTAAAATAAACATATACATTGCAAACACTGATTACTATCCAGTTATCTGTCAAGGTTTAGATTATTTATTTGAATAAAATCAACACCCCTTAATTCTGAACAACTTTTTTTTTTGTCTTCAACCCCATAAGAAATTAACAACCGTTTTTACACAATTCATATTAAGAATTTACAATGAATGATTCCTAAACATAAAGAATGCAACAACAAACAAGAGGGCCATGATGGCCCTGAGGTCGCTCACCTGTATATAGGCCCATCCCTCCCCAACCCCAAACCCCCCAACATTGCAGGGCCAATTTTAACCTAAGGGCTTTTATTTGCACAAACTTGGTAGACACCCATAAGAAGATGTTTCATGCTAAACATCTAAGCTCTAGCTCATTCGGCTTTTTAAAAGAAGATTTTTTAAAAGTTTTTACGATACACATATAGTTAAAAACAATGACACCCCTGGGGCCGGGCCAGTTTTGACCCCAGGGCTTTATTTGAACAAACTTTGTAGACACTTACTAGAAGATGTTTCATGCTTAATATCTAAACTCTAGCTATTTGGGTTTTTTCAAAGAAGATTTTAAGTTTTTGCTATACACATATAAAGAAAATCAATGACCCCCGGGGCGGGGCCAATTTTGACCCAAGGTCTTTTATTTGAACAAACTTTGTAGACACTCACTAAAAGATGTTTCATGCTTAATATCTTAACTCTAGCTATTTGGGTTTTTTCAAAGAAGATTTTTTAAGTTTTTGCTATACATATATAAGGAAAATCAATGACCCCCGGGGCGGTGCCAATTTTGACCCCAAGGCTTTTATTTGAACAAACTTGGTAGACCCAGTATTAGAACATGTTTCATGCTAAATATCTTAGCCATAGCTCTTTGAGTTCTTTAAAAGAAGATTTTTTAAGTTTTTACTATATGCATATAGGGAAAATCAATGACCCCCCAGGGCGGGGCCAATTTTGACCCCAGGGCTTTTATTTGAACAAACTTGGTAGACACTTATTATAACATGTTTCATGCTAAATATCTTAGCTCTAACTTTTTGGGTTCTTTAAAAGAAGATCTTTTAAGTTTTTTCTATATGCTTATAGGGAAAATCAATGACCCCCTGGGGCAGGGCCAATTTTGACCCCAGGGCTTTTATTTGAACAAACTTGGTATACACCTATTAGAACATGTTTGATGCTCAATATCTTAGCCATAGCTCTTTGAGTTCTTTAAAAGAAGATTTTTTAAGTTTTTACTATATGCATATAGGGAAAATCAATGACCCCCCGGGGCATGGCCAATTTTGATCCCAGGGCTTTTATTTGAACAAACTTGGTAGACACCCATTAGAACATGTTTCATGCTAAATATCTTAGCTCTAGCTCTTTGGGTTCTTTAAAAGAAGATTTTTTAAGTTTTTACTATATGCATATAGGGAAAATCAATGACCCCCCGGGCCGGGCCAATTTTGACCCCAGGGCTTTTATTTGAACAAACTTGGTAGACACCCATAAGAACATGTTTCATGCTAAATATCTTAGCTCTAGCTCTTTGGGTTCTTTAAAAGAAGATATTTTAAGTTTTTACTATATGCATATAGGGAAAATCAATGACCCCCCGGGGCGGGGCCAATTTTGACCCCAGGGCTTTTATTTGAACAAACTTGGTAGACACTCACTAGAAGATGTTTCATGCCAAATATCTAAGCTTTAGCTCTTATGGTTTTTTAAAAGAAGATCTTTAAAGTTTTTTCTTTCGGTTGCCATGGCAACCAGAGTTCTACATGGAATTAAATTCTTTGAACAATTTTTAAAGGTGACCACCAAAGGAACATTCCTGTGAAGTTTGGATGAAATTGGCTTAGTGGTTTATGAGGAGATGTCATTTAAAGTAAAAGTTTACGGACGGACGCCCGATGAAAAGCGATCACAAAAGCGATCACAAAAGCTAAAAAGTAACCACAAAAAGTTACAAAAAAAACCCACCAAAACTACTTACCCCTTCAAAGGAATTTAATAATTTTTTTCCACATAAACTAGAACTGCCACTATCATGGCTTGAATACCCCCGCATACCACTTTGTCAGAATCAACAGTGGCCATTTAGAGCTCAAGGACAACCTCCCTGCCAAATCTGAGGTTACTAAGCCAGTGCATTGCTAAGTTATGTATTCTACATGCTTCAAATGTGAAAATGTCAAAATCAATACATTGCGGACAGGACATTCTTTCGCAATTGAGAAGAAAAGCTTTTTTTTGTCAAGGTCCCTGTGACCTTGACCTTTGACCCAGTGACCTCAAAATCAATAGGGGTCACCTTATAGTCATGATCAACATCCATACCAAATATGAAGACTGTGGGTCAAAGGAATCTTAAGTTAATGGGTAGACAAACTTTTTGAAGTCAAAGTCCCTATGACCTTGACCTTTGATCCAGTGACCTCAAAATCAAAAGCGGTCATCTACTAATCATGATCAACATCGATGCCAAATATGAAGACTGTGGGTCAAAGGAATCTAAAGTTATTGGGCAGACAAAGTTTTTGAAGTCAAAGTCCCTGTGACCTTGACCTTTGACCTGGTGACCTCAAAATCAATAGGGGTCATCTACTAATCATGACTAACCTCCATGCCAAATATGACGACTTTAGGTCAAAGGAATCTTAAGTTAATGGGCGGACAAGCTTTTTGAAGTCAAGGCCCCTGTGACCTTGACCTTTGACCTGGTGACATCAAAATCAATAGGGGTCATCTACTAATCATGACTAACCTCCATGCCAAATATGAAGACTGTAGGTCAAAGGAATCTTAAGTTATTGGGCAGACAAGCTTTTTCAAGTCAAGGCCCCTGTGACCTTGACCTTTGACCTAGTGACCTCAAAATCAATAGGGGTCATCTTCTAATCATGACTAACCTCCATGCCAAATATGAAGACTAAGGGTCAAAGGAATCTTAAGTTATTGGGCGGACAAGCTTTTTGAAGTCAAGGCCCCTGTGACCTTGACATTTGACTTAGTGACCTCAAAATCAATAGGGGTCATCTACTAATCATGACTAACCTCCATGCCAAATATGAAGACTAAGGGTCAAAGGAATCTTAAGTTATTGGGCGGACAAGAAAAAACCGACGAACGGACGGACGGACGGCCGGACGGACGGCCGGACGGACAAGCTGATTCCAGTATACCCCCCTTACAACTTTGTTGTGCGGGGGTATAATAATCGTAAAAAAGTTTCGATAAATAATTCCTATATGTTTCACTTAACCTCCTAACTGTACTACCATCAACACATGAAACCAAAGTTATTCAAATAGACTAATCTCTTTATCAATCTATGAATGAAATTCAAACCATGATCACGCTCGTGAATTAAAAATGAACCGACCGCAGTTGAATTAACTGCGCGCATTTATTAATGAACTACTACAAGAACTGACAGTTTGTTACACTAGGATGCTACATTTGAATAAAAGTGTCCGGTTTCACCAAAAAAAACTTAGTTAGGATCATTTCCATGAACGTTAACATAATCGTGTGCATTTCATAATTACGCCCTTTTGTACCATTCATGCAATTATATGCACACTGGTATATATTACATCTAAAAAAAAAAAAAGAAGAAATTCTACACTTGTTCTGCGCAACTTTAAAATATAACTTCAAGGTCTTAACCTTTACATTACTTTCCAGTCAATAGTCATGCATGGCAATTAAATTAACCCATTTACCATGCAACCAGTGCAAACCAAGATCGGTCGGCACATGCCGTGTGGTCATTGTCTGCCATGGCATCCGCAATTCTGAGTGACAAGTCAGTAAATATGTTTCCTGTTTGCTTTTCTGAGTCAGTACCTGTTTTAAAATATTCCCTAAAATGTTAAGTGGTTTTGTACAGATTGAAAAATGGACAAGTCTAATTAAAACATTTTGTGTGGTATAAGGGCTCATAAAGTCAGAATGAACATAATAAGTAAGTGATTTGTTTAACATTGACTGAGGTACTTAAAGCACTATATATATATTTTGCCAGTTTAAAACTTCACTCAATAAAAAAACAAGCTGAAAATACCATAGTTATTAATGGCAACAAGAACAAAAATATAGAAGAACATTGAAGAACGTTTAACCAGCATTTGAAAAATACTTGAAAAAAAGTCAATGTTGTTTTAAAAGCGGTGACAATCTTGTTTACATACCATTCATCCTTGGTTAACTTCAATCAAAATAATTATATTTCCCAACTGCATGACTTAATTGTAACATCTGAGAATAAACATGATAAAATATTTACTTTAAAACACAAGAATCAAATCACTTGTTTGCAAACATTTAACTAACTGATATTATAAAACTGCACATGTCCAGTTTTTTGGTGAATATAAGTTGAAAATGGCAAGAAAACCAAATTAGTTTAAATGCAAGGACTTAAAACAGAAAAAAAGTTAAAATGGGACTTAAAAAACTAAGTGAAATGTTATGACAGCTAGGACTGAAAATTAAGAAAAAAAGTTCAAATGAGACCTGAAAATCAAGGCTTATCAAGCAAAATGATGAAATTGTGCTAAACGCCATGAGTAACTTTTCTGAAATTATTACAGGGAACCAAAACTAAAAACTCTTGAGAAGCATAAAAGGGGATAATGGGCCTTTAAAGTATTATGTTAAAAGTATGCCACAAATAACAAATACCCTGGTTTAATTATGCAAAAAAGAGAATGACAGAATAAAAAGTGCATGTAAAAAAATCTAGAGGCACATTTTTGGCATCAAATGAATAGGTCTCTCTCAATTAAATATGCCATATTCATAACATATTAACATTTGCATAAATTAAAAATTCTGCAGCTGCCTTTCCGCTCCATATTTACATGCTCATTTGTTATAGTGACAACAGCAAGACCCAAAAAACACCCGCATTAAAATAAACATAATAAATAACTTTATGTAATATTGTCTAGTTTAGCAATCTATGCCATTATTGTGTAGTTTCATTAATTTTTGTCTAATTTTGATATTTATGTCATCATGTATGACCTATTTTTCATTTATTACAAACTGCAAGTTTTATCATTCTGTCACAAATAGTTTTCTGTTTTGCATAATCTGACTTAACTACTTTCCTTCCTTTTTTTTGTCATTTTGTCAAAAAAAAACAAATTTCTCTGTATAAACAAATTAGAACGAAATTTTATCATTAATATCAGTCTGCGGTAATTAAGAAAACGTAAGTTTAAGTGACAAGTATAAGTTTGAAAATGACATAATTTTGAGCATTAGTATACCCCATGGCCAGTCTATTATAGAACCTTATTCCAGGTACTTGGTTTGGATTATATGGTATAGGAAAGAAATAATTTATTTTCAGACGAACCAATTGAGAGAGAAAATAGGACAACATAAGTTTAAGACTTAGTGTCTAGCATAAATTTGAAAATGATAAGAATATAGCTTATTAAAACTCTCCTTACCTCTCAAAAAATACCATACATGTAATGTAACAAAGTGCTACTGCCCATGACCACAATATACCATAATTTTATATGCAATGTCACCATTAAACAATTTTTAGGAAGATAATTGTATCGACCATTTCTTAAACAATGACATCATGTATTGACCGCATAAACAAAGAGAGTTCTGTAATAATTACTTTTATCTTATATATACAGATCTTCTACAAAATTCCTTAAGCCATTATTTATCTCACAATTTCATATTTGTAAACAGTTTTATCTGATATCATTATTTACTTTCAGATAAAGTGAAATATTTGCTACAATCTCTTTATCATAATGATCGATCAAAAATTTTATTCAGCAAATTCCTAAATTCAGGTCTAATCCCCAGAAAAAGTAAATGTTTAATTTAAAGGGTGAAAGGTCAAGTCTACAGAAGCAACCTTTTCATTGGTCCATTTGGAAGATTCAAAAATGAAAATCAGCCAATGAAATTCAAGCATTAACCAGACTGGTATAAAGTCTATACCACCAAATTTATTGTTTAAATAACTTATGATAATATCCTGGTTTAAAGTCTTCAACTTAGACATAAAATTAGAATTGGGACATAAAAGAATGACAAAGCAAATAGAAAATGTTGCCACACAAATTGAACCCAAAATTCCATTTAACTGTTGGCTACACAATTTCAGTATTTTGCAATTTCAGTTGCTTACAAAAAATTCCAATTTCAAAGTTGATAATAAAAAATTCTACATATTGAAAGGTTGGAAGTTCTCTTCTAAATAATGAGTAAAAAAAATTTTTTTTAAAAAAAACATGAAACCCCTTTCAAAAAAACCCGCCATATAAAAAACAGGCCCAAACATCTTAAAAGTAAATGAACAGTAAAACCCCGAAATTTTGATTTCAAAATCCCCTAAAAACCAAAATTCCCGAATAAAGTCATGTTTTCCAATTTTGAAAATTTAAAATGCTACAATTTAAAAATTCTGTTTTTCAAATGGCCCAAAATTTTTAAAACCTACGATAATTTTTCAATTCAAAAAGCCATTCTTGAATGCCAAAACCTGATTTTGAAAATTTAAAATTTCCCCTAACCAATTTTGAATTTAAAAAGCCCAACTTTATTCTGAAAAAAAAGTGCCCAAAAAACTTTTTCCTGAAATTCAAAAAGCCAAAACAAATGCCAATTTAAACAATTTTTGGGAATTTTTAAAATCCTATTTTCCCGGAAATTCCCGAAAAAGTAAGATAAAATTTTTTTTCTGAATTAAAAGCATACTCCAATGCGAATTCCCAAAAAACCAATATTAGCAAAACACAAATCATAAAAAAATACAAAAATTTCCCAAAGTTCTTAGATATCCCCAGGGAGATTCCCAATGAAATTTAAACTGGGGAAACAATGTTTGGGAATTTTTAAAAAAGTAGTAAATTGAAAAAAAAGGTATTCATTTTCCCCCAAAAATTTGATTAACAATCTTTTTCCAGCCCTTGATTTGTTTTTTCTTCCACTCCCAATTTTGTTTTGAGAGGACAAATTGTGTCACATAAACAAAGCCAGTTTAAATGAGCACATTTGGGCATTGATTAAAACAACTGTGGAATGATTGATTAAAAAACCATGACGATAATTGTGATTAATCTTATGTTTATGACACAAATGTTTATTTTCCCAAGTCAAGTTCTTTCTCATTGTCAATTTCTGAGCAATTTTTTTTCAAAGAGTGAAAACTAATATTGCTCTGTGGAATTAACCAGCATTGCTTCAAAATGATTAAAGGATTTTGTTTATTTTTCTTATTTTTCTAAAGTGCCTCATGATGGGGCACTTTGGCCCTAAAATCTTCAGAGTAAAAATATGTTCATTTTCAGAACTGATATTATGAACAGCCAAACAATAGAATTAAAGTTAGAAAACAACAAATACAGAACAAAGCTATGTTTGGACAGTAACCAACCAAAAGAATAAAGTTTTATGATAAACCAATCAAAACAATAAAATTTTATGGTTTGACCAATCAAAAAAGAGTTAACATTTCACCCCTATTACTCAATGTACCAACTGACCTTATATCATACCATTCTTTAATTTACGACCTTCTTTTTCTTCCTAAATCACTTTGATTCCGATCTTAAATTTCATTAATAGCACGCTTATTTTTTTATTACGGAATCCTTGAACCAGTCATTAACCAAACTTGATACCTCTTTTATGACAACATTGATAAAAGTGAGTCACAGATTTATGACGGAAAATCTCTCCATGCACGGAGTTCAAGCAAGGACAGGATTGAGGTAAGATTGACGACCATGATACCAATCACAGATTATGTATAGATAAAATAATTGATAAAAATGGTAGATAAAAAACAATGCAAACACTCCAGTTGTCAAAAGATGTGTTAACCTTACAGGTGTGCAGTGTCACAAAAAAAAGACTTACCAAGATCTTGTGTCAAAAAAGCCTTCATTTGTATATATTATAAAGTTATACATGCTCAGTTTAAAAAAATACAGAATATCACAAACTCTTACTATTGGTATACAGAAGATATGACAGAAGAACATGGGTTCTTTGAATTCGGAAAGGTTCATTCTTAACAAACTCAGGTTCTTTGAATTTTGGTGTGGTCCATGGTCCATTGCTTAAACAAACCCAGGTTTCTTGAATTTAGAATGGTCCATTGTTGATATAAATACCGGTTTTTCGAATTTTGTATGGTCCAATTTGTTGATATGAACACAGGTTTTTTTAAATTTAGAATGGTACATTGTTGATATGAACACTGATTCTTTGAATTTTGAAAAGTCCATTGCTAATTAGAACCCAGTGTTTTTTGGGTTTTTTTTTTAAATTAATTTGGAATGGTCCATTTTTTAAGCAAACCAAGTTTCCTGACTTTAGAATTGTCCATAATATTATGTTTAAGGGGTTTCAATATCAAGAAGTTGTAATAGCATAGCAACAAGTTAGACTTCATGCATGTGTCTAGAAGGCTACAGCTGTGAAGGCTAACCAAGTTGTTAAAGCTGGCCTGGATGTGTAGGTTGGTCTGGTTTAATATTAAAATTCCCTCACCTACTTAAAGGACATTTCAAATTCAAAAGCAGGTCCAGTAAATTATTAGTCCTACAAAATTTTATATAATGTTACTTTGAGATATTTTTACTTCTTGGCAAAGCAACTTCATATCGCAGTTGCTCAAAAACCCATCGCCTGTTTCGTTTCTGGCTTAACTATCGTAAACTAAAACAAGCCTGTAATATCTCATATACTTGAATAGTTGATTATCAAATAATCAACAATGATTTTATTATAAATATGGGATTTATAGCATTCATACATCATTTTTATAAAAGCATTTCATAGTGAGAGCAAAAAAAAATTAATTAAATACATAAATCATTAGAAAACTGGAACCATTCAACGGTTGCAATTCATATAACAATTTACAATAACTATTACATCTGATATCACCTTTATTTAATGCCCCGAAAATATGTCAAACTCCAAAACTATAAACTATCGAAGTCAAAAATCTTAAACTGATTTTTTTTTGGTAATTATTTCTTAAGCTTGGGAGACATATTTAAAGCAATTGTTCCACATCAAATATCAAATAACATAATCAGTGTAAAATATCTATCATGAAAACTAATACACTTCATTACCCAATTTACATCAAATTATCATACCTTTTAAATCATCGAAAAAATAATAAATATTACCGTTTACATTCACATATGTTTTATTATTCTCAACAATTTTCCATTGCGACTATCTCCATCACTTTTATTAAAACGTCTTTGTCTATAATACTGGCGACAAAATCCAATTTTTACACTTTAATCTCCAGTTAATAGCTGGCAATATCAAATATTATATTCTTTCTTGACATGCTACAAATATCAAAATCTTGCCAACCAATCGCACAAGTTTGCAATCACATTACAGATAAAATACAGTTTTTTTCCAATTAAGTACCCTTGTACAAGACCTTTTGATCTTGAAATGCATTTCTCTGATATAGTAATGATGTTTTGTCACGCGAAATAAAATCTAGCAGTCTAAACAAGCTACTTTTCCAATTTCACCTAAAGCATGGGTGGCCAACTGCAACTTTTTGCTAGATAAATATCTTTGGGGTATTTACCACATTGTTTAGGAATATACAGAGAAGTAGTCCACTAAGATGTAAAGATTAAACTTGGCAACACAAGAAAATGAAGACCCTACCTACAACCTGTCAAACTGTACAGGCAAAATTAATGTGTCAATCGGGACACTGAAAAGCAATTTTTTTGTTTAAAGGTCAAAAGATGAAAAAAATACACTCAACAAACTTTCTTACTAACCTATGCACAGTCAAAATAATTATAAATACCTGATTTTATCACTTACATTATTAATGTGACTAAATAAGGGATTGATTATTAAGTACTAATTAAA
Organism: Ruditapes philippinarum; assembly: GCF_026571515.1. Taxonomy (NCBI): domain Eukaryota; kingdom Metazoa; phylum Mollusca; class Bivalvia; order Venerida; family Veneridae; genus Ruditapes; species Ruditapes philippinarum. The sequence continues at coordinate 64,256 of NW_026863324.1, read as the reverse complement.
ATATTTAACCCCTTAATCTGTTACATGGACTTGTCCATCTTTCGATCTGGACAATACCATTCGTCATATTTAGGGAAAATTCAAAATATTAACTGAATGAATAGGCAACAGTGCAGACCATATTTAGAGAGCATGCATGTGCCAGCTGATCTTGGTCTGCACTGGTTGCATGGGTTACTAAGCATCTGTTGCGGCAAGCAGGCTAAGGGTTAATATCTTAATAACCAATATGAGTCTTAACTAAGCAGGACATTATAATTTGATAAAAGAAGAATTTTAAAGAATAATGCAATTGTTGGTAAGCTGTCTCGTTTTTCTCAGTTCATAATCTGCCCTTGAATTGGATTTTTTTTGGAATATTCAAGGGCAGACAACTCTAAAACTCTAAAATGATATCAACGGCCTCCACTGTTTTTTTATGATTTTTCTTAGGATCATGCAAAATTTAAATAAAATAAATACAATAACACATTTTTCATCTGCTTATGATAGGAAATGTTACAAAACTAAAATACCTCTTTATGTCCAGAAAAATCTATCCAATGCAGCATTATATGATGTCAATATCACAAAATTCACCTATTTATTTTTCATAACCTATAGAATTTGTCAAACATTTTGCCAAGATATTTCAAAATACTGATTGACATTTTGACAACAGAAAATAGCACACAGTGTATAACATTTTGCAGATTTTTAATTTTTCCTTTATTTAGCTTTTTTTTAATTTGGAAAGGTTGTGTAAATCCACCCAAAACTAACAAAAGAAGTAAAATATTTCACAAGAACTCAATCTTGAGGTCATACAATACCAAAAATATATTAAAACTAGTTATATTTGTATTCTAACAAACAAAATAAAAATTGAATTTTTCCGCCACACAATTACTAAATTGTAAATCCCAGCAGACCTGTATTTCAATCTATAATACCATAAAAAGTCAGTGTTTTATTTATTTAAACAAGTGGGAGGGGTACTACCAGTCAAATATCTGTAATTTTATCTCAATTAGGACCATAATATTTACCAAAGGTATAAATTAAGCACTCAAGGAACCTTTATGATAAAGCCAACCAAACTCTGGGTACACAAGTATATTTGACATTTCATATTGGACACAAACTTTACTGTGAAATTATTCAGGTAATTAAAATCATAACCTGCCTAAATACGTAAATTGAAAGTTTCTTGCTTGAACCTGTTACCCCTTGAAACTCTCTAAAAACCTTTTCAACTGTAAAGAGTCAGTCAAGACAGCCTGCGCATCCATGCAGTCTAACAAGGTTCTATTCTTTTGGTGGCTCCTACAAATTTCTGAAAGTATTTGACTTGTTCCAAATTCAAAGCAGGACAAATCAATGAAACAAAAATTCAGCAGGTTATAAAAGGGTGAAATTTGAAATGGTCTACAGTTCATGCAAAGGAATTTTGATATTAAGCATCTAACAAAAAGGGCAGTCTAGGAATGACTGCATCAGACGTACTACAGGTAGACCCAGCTAAATAATTGACACTACTAGACAAGACACTAAAAGACAAGGCAAAGAAGGTTATTGTAAGTCATTAACATACAGTGCAACCTCTTCTGAGCAACACCCTTTTAAGATTTGATTTGATTGGGTTTTACGTCACAGCAACACAGAATAGGTCATATGGCGACTTTCCAGATTTACTAGTGGAGGAAGACCTCAGGTGCCCTTCCGTGCATTATTTCTGGCACAGACTGCCACCTGAGTAGACCGACCGACGTTCCTTTAGCTAGCTGGATAGCTTCCTCACATGACAGAATCCAAAGTCCCTGTCGCGTTTCGAACCGACAACAGTGCAGGGCAAGTGGTTTGAAGTCAACAACCATTACCACACAGCCAAAGACGCCCAACTCTTTAAAGTGGCAAAAACAGGTCAATGAAACAGTAGTGCTCTAGACAAATTATTAAAATTATTGTGAAGAAAAAAAGTCAGATTTTTTTTTACCTTTTTATAGAACAGCCATTGTTAAATATAATAGTGTAAAATATAAAAGTTTATCAGCTGGGGAACCAGTCAAGAGGAAAATTAAATGTTAAAGTCATTAAGAGATGGCTACTGAAGATTTGGAAAAGTGCTGAATATGTGAAAAAATCATTGAAAAACAAATGCATACTGTTCAACTTAAAATAGTTATTAATAAAAATATTTTATATTTTAGATATTTTAGATGGTGATAGTATAAATGTCATTCATGTATTACAGTCAAACCTGTGAACAAAGGAAATCAAAGGGAGAAACAAAGAATTGTTCTTAAAGACAAGAGGTCTTTATTTGGAGGTTACTTCATTTCCATTTTAAGGGTTATCTAAAGGTGGCCTTTATTTGCAGAGGGTCAACTGGTATCATATGAGAGTGTTTGACTGGGATCAGCTGAAATAGTATGACAAGCTGAGAAAGTATTACTGGTACCAACTGAGTATGACTGGTACCAACTAAGAGAGTATGACTGGCACCAGCTAAAAGAGTATGACTGGTACCAACTGAGAGAGTATGACTGGTACCAGCTAAAAGAGTATGACTGGCACCAACTGAGAGAGTATGACTGGTACCAACTAAGAGAGTATGACTGGTACCAGCTAAAAGAGTATGACTGGTACCAACTGAGAGAGTATGACTGGTACCAGCTAAAAGAGTATGACTGGTACCAGCTGAGAGAATATGACTGGTACCTGCTGAGAGAGTATGACTGGTACCAACTAAGAGAGTATTACTGGTACCAGCTAAAAGAGTATGACTGGTACCAACTGAGAGAGTATGACTGGTACCAACTGAGAGAGTATGACTGGTACCAGCTAAAAGAGTATGACTGGTACCAACTGAGTATGACTGGTACCAACTAAGAGAGTATGACTGGTACCAGCTAAAAGAGTATGACTGGTACCAACTGAGTATGACTGGTACCAACTAAGAGAGTATGACTGGTACCAGCTAAAAGAGTTTGACTGACACCAACTGAGTATGACTGGTACCAACTAAGAGAGTATGACTGGTACCAAACAATAGACAAGACTGATACAAGACTGGTACCAGCTGGTAGAATGTGACTGAGAGTATGACTGGTACCAGCTGATAAAATGACACATACAAAATCATGGGAACATGATTGGTTCCTGGCACGAGAAAAACATGACAAGTACCAGCTGTTATATGCCTGCATAATCAAACAAAACTTAGCATAATGTAATGAGAACAATTAAAATGATCGATATCTAACTTGAACTTTATGTGCATTATAAACGTATACACCTTGAACATCAGGTAAATGTCACATCAGGGACAAAACCAAACGCTCAAATATATGAATAAGTCAACGGGGTTGAAAACGTTCTTTTCACCTGGTTGAGGACCATTTATATTGTAAATTCTTTACATATCTATTGTAATAGACTCAGTGGGGGAAAACCTTTGAAGGAAGAAATGAAAGGTACAAATTAGACAGTTGGTGGTCATCAAATGATTCTAATGTACTTTTTTGCCTAGTCACCATATATAGTTTGTAATGACCACAGTATAGATGTAACATGTCAAATTGGTTTATTATTTTCTTTGCTCATTATTCATTATAAAATACTTTTATATATTTATTATAAACTTGTATATATTTTGGCAAAATTCCAGATTCAAGCTATATATAGTTACAATTTTTAACATTTTTAATAACTCACATGACTTTTTGTAACCACATTATTTTTTTGTCCTGATGAAAATCATTCATTGATCCAAACTTAAGTAGACATACATGTATATAAATTATCTTAACCTATTTGGTGACAATTGTGTTGTAACTCTTAGCTCATTCCTGACTTAGTTCATTATAAGATACTTATAAAAAGAACATATAAGTTTCTTATAAATTTGATTGAATTTTATGACAATCTGCTTATAATATTTATCAAATTTTATGAGAATCAGAACACATATATCAATTTTCACTTTCAATTTGGTGCAGCTATGCTCTTGCTTTGATTAAAAGCTCACAATGAGAAAAACTTCTTAGTTAAATATAAACCATATCACTCCTTGACAATTCAAATATCAACTGGGTATAAAAATACCTTCAGAATTTTCAAATCAAGTATCATAATATTGCAATAGATCTATATCTTGAACGTCTCTTAGCCCGATTGTAGCAAAAGATTCTAGGTAGCAAAGTCACCAGTACAGACCAAGTTAAGCCGGCATGTACATTCCCCCCTGATCACGGCCTGCACTGTTGTGGTGGTAGTGTATTTAGTTTTCATTCTGGATCATTGCAGTAATTAAGCTACATTAAAATTACCAGAGTACAGTTCAGCCATTGCATTGTTCCTGGGCAGGCTATCAAGCAGTTTACCAGTGCTAGTACTAGTTGCCTTCACTTTCGCAAGGAACTGATTACTTCTGTACATGCAAGAGCAGAGGTACAGTGCGAATGACTGTAGAAAAGATTTCATTATCAATCACAATGAAAGTGACCGGCGCCATCCAGAATCAAACCCATGTCGCCCAATTCAATGTCCAACACTCTACCTATTGAACTGAAAGACGGAAAAGTCTATTTAATATATTTAATGTATTAACGGTTTAAGCAGGTGCTCTTTATATCATGTTTGTTTAACAGAGTAGAAAATCGTGTTTTATTAAATCACATCTTGTTATCTAGATGAAAAGATTATGGAAGCAACATATTTCAATGGTTTTAAACTTAAAATCTGTCACATAAACAGATAAACAACAACTTCTGGGTAATTAAGTTAATGGGGACAATTCAATCAGATACCCTGCAAAGACATTTATTTCCCATGTCATTTAAAGCTTGAATTTAAAAAACTTTCATATTTTGATGTTTGTTTTTGTTTTTTTGACAACACCTGAACATTGAGATAAATATCAAATATTGATTATGTAATAAAGTCAACAGCCATTATCATCTGGAAAAAACAAACCAAAAGACATCATGTCAATTTTCATTTTGCTGATAATTTACTGATATCACATTTAACAGTTATATTTTTTTTAGGAGAGATAGTGATTCAATGGTACAAAAAATAAGAATGAGTCACATATAAACTAAACTATTAAAAAAGAAAAATATGTTGTTGATTTGAAACTGGCACACTTACAAGTTTTCTAAGAATAACAAAACCATTACACTGTCATTATACTGCCCACAAAAACCACAATAAATACAGAGTAGATATGTTTTCACAAACCAGTTTTACCTAAATTGCCAAAAAAACTCGACAATATATAATAACATTGTTTACATTTAAGATAAATTATATGACATTCTGTCATAAAAATCGTATTTTACTCCCGTTCTTAAATAATGTCTGCAATTATACACTGTTTTATTTATAAGTTTTCTGTCTAAAATTGTCTTTTACAAATGCGTACCCCTTATTCAACTAAAATACAAAATAGACCACCTCATCCATACAAGCAGATGTTTTTTGCTTCCCATTTATATTACAATTTTAAAAAATAAAGATTAAAATACAAAAACTGACAACAAATAAAAGAGAAAAAAAAATTCAGATATATATATAACACTTACCAAATATAGATTTTATTCATAAATTAATCCAAGTGAAATATCTCTAATAATAAAAAGCAATGAAAAAATTTACGGCAGATAGCAGACGGACATTTCTGAACGGTGTCTTACAACGGTTATGATCTCCGTTTGTGTGACATCGCTCACCTGTATTTCAACAATACTATACTATACACTCATCGGTATCGTATTTTCAATTACAAAGGTAAAGTCGATGACACTCGTAAACACTCGTATACGTAAACGTTCAACGTTTATTTTTCCTCTATAATGGTATTAAGAAAAAGATCTATAGAAAATTTACACTTTCTTTCTCTTTTCAGTCTTTGCACTCCACTTTCATTTGTTGTGATTCTTAAAAGGCATAAATGGAAAGTTAAAAAGAATGAAAGTAACTTCAAGTTTACAAGAAGCCCTCTTAACAAGTGCGCTGATAAGTATTTTGTAATATACTTTGCAAGTGTTCTATGGGAGAATTGAAAAACATCTTAATTGATGCTTTTAAACCATATTATCTGAAGAATTCAATATTTAAAGTGGAGGGATACTGTTGATCAAAACCAACTTTTCATCTTTTTTAAACTACATTCAATCAATGCCCTCTATTCAAGAATTCAAATTGATATTTTTGTATTAAATTTGAATGAAAATAAGTTATTGAACAAGTCTTTTTTTTCACTGAATAAAAATGCATGCATTTAGTTTCCCTGTATTGTATGAATATATCAACTATATTTCAATCAAAAGGTCATTGGGTGGAAAGAACTCTGTAGTGGACAACTTCATGTACAAATAACAAAGGAAGGGGAACCAATGGGGTCATCTTCTCCCTATGACCTTTACATTATTAGTATGATTGAAACCAAGTTATAACAAAATATAACAAAAATTTCAACATTTTAAACTAAATGTGTATTATCTTAAAACCTAAAAAAAGGTCATAAAACACTTTTCATTTTCATTTTGTATAAATCCTCTTAGAAAAAAAAGAAAGATATATTTCTGAAGCCCAACTCAAACCCTATTATCCCTGGATTGCCAATGACTGACACCTTATCCATATTGTAATAGCCTCACAGTTATCTTGCCTTTGTGGCCAAGTGGTTATGGTTTTTGACTTCAAACCACTTGCCCCTCACTGCTTAGGTTTGAGCCGTGCAAGCATCTTTGGATTATTTCATGTGAGAAACCTATCCAGCTAGCTTACAGAACATTGATAGCTCTACTCTAAGGTGCAAGTTTGCGCCTGAAAAAATGCACAGAGAGGCACCTGAGTGATCCTCTAACAGTAAAGCTATAAAGTCCCTATATGACCTGTATTGTTTAAGTGTGACATAAAACCAAACCAAAAAAATCAACAAAAAACTATGTGACCACTTCCTTTGATAAAAATATATATGGATAAATAAAAGCGTAAGGTTGCAGGTCTAAAGGTTGACATGCCGACAATATACCTTCATTAAAATCTAATAAATCTTTTTCTGCGCTTTTTCCCTTTTTTTATTGACAGCCAAATGATAGGTCAAATTTCTTTTGGTATGTAAATGAACACGTTTTAAAATCTATTTGGAAATCTGTTATCTCCTTTCCCATAGGAATGCCAGCATATTAAGGAGACATAAAAGATATAATTAATTCAGATATAAAGATATAAAGAGAAGTGGATTGAACCTTTCCCAAGAAAGGGGAGGTTACTCTGAATTTATTACAAGAATTACTCACCCAGGAACTTCAAAATAAACAAAGCAGATTGCAGCACGTTGAGAGAATGTGCTTCAATTTTCGGTCCCATTCCAGAGTTCCTTTGTGAGCAATATGTTACATTGATTTGTAAATATTATATACATTGTACATTGTATTTGTACAGAAGTCAATAAGTATTGTGGGAACAAAAGTTTGTTCCATTGATTCATCGACAGGTATTTGCTTACTCTAGTTCAGTTTTAAAACATATATGGGAAAAAATTTATGAAATTTTGACATTAAGATAACAGCCAATCAACAAATTTGTGAAATTTCCATATCATTATGCTTATAATAGTCATGAAAAACAAAATATCAATGCATATCCTGGACATTATAACAAACTTAGGTAATTATTATTGTAACAGATTTTGTCTAATGATCATTTTTAACATAATATTGAATGAAGTAATTATCATGAAACAGGATATGCCTCCTTTAAGTGCAATAACAGGATAACTCCTATTTAAATTTTAAAAGATGTTAACCTGTTATGGCACTAACATGATAATATATATTCATTTTAAAGCAACCTGCTAATAGGACAGAAAAACCTTTGTTTAAATTTAGTCAAAACACAATCAAGATTATACAAGAACTTTTCAAAATGTCCCAATATAAAATGACTCCATATAAGATGATCCAATATAAAATAGCCCAATATCAAATGATCCAATATAAAATGACCCAATATGTCACTTAAGGCTCATCACCACTGAGCATTTGAATTCCAAACTGGTTTTATTTAAATTCTTTAATGCTGGGAAGCTCACTGTTTTGCTACCCGAGTGTAGAACCAACAATGTTCCATGTTCAGTAGCCCAGCTGGACTTAATAAAGCTTTCTCACATGGGAGTATCCAAAGACTATGGCGGGATTCAAACCCACAGTGAAGTGGAGCAAGTGAGTTAGATTTGAAACCTGTGAACTAACAATTGATAAATACAAATAATTTTGCTTCACATGCCATTTTTTAAATAAATACTCTTTACAAGCCTTATATTGAAAAATAAAGGTTAAAATCCTTCACCAATCTTGACAAAATGAGTCACTCACCATAAAAAAATTAAGAAATTATTTTCTAAATCAATATTATCATTATTATAAACATCACTTCTTTTTTTAATAAGTTTAAACTTGAATTCAGTTTTTTTTTTCCTGAAAAGAAAATGCCTTAAAAGTCAATGACATTAAGTTACACTAGTATATTCATTTCATTTACAATAAATTAATTGTCAAAACTGTAAATAAAGACTTCAAATATTTGAATTTACCTGTGAACGGGTGCCTTTAAGAAACACTATTTTCCTATCCACATACTAATTATTTTCTTATACTTTTGTCAAATATTGGCAATAAATTTTAACCAAAAATAAATATTTACTTCACAGGTGTTTGTCAGGAAAGAACTTAAGAAAACAGTACAATAGATAGGTAATAAATTTTCATCAACATTTGTCAATATTTTCTAATTTCATTTCACCAAATCAGAAATTCAAAGTGATTTTTCATTATACGTGTGTTTAAAGGAAAGTGGTAATATTTTGCTAGGCTAATTGTATCTTAAATAAGTGTTATACAATCTATAGTGAAATGAAAGAATTTTAAGTGATTTTTAATGCTTTAAATGATTTTTCCATATCAAAATTTTGGTAGATTATAATCTTTCTAAAATTATAATACATAACAATACTTCAAAATTCTGTTATGTTTCATGATGAATGTGCAACTATAAATTTAAGTGCAGCTCAAACATTTAAGTAAGTAATAAAACAAAATACTTTTATCATTAAGGAACAACTTCCCTGCATCTATCATAGAAAAGGGAAAACCTCACTTTCTTTAGAATGCAAATCGAAGGGTTTGATTGCAAAACTGTTGTAAGTTCTTCTTTATTTGTTCCATCATTTAATACAAAATGTTGCCTTTTGTTGCAACATGCATTAATTGTCATGTAACATAATGCAAAAGACAGACTGTTACAGGAATCAGCCAGACGCACCACTAGTAACAGCTGTTTTAGATATTTCTACTTCAATGCCTTACAGTACTTCTTTTTAGTGGTGTCTACATAGCTAATCATTGCTGCTTCAATGCTTCACATTACTCCACTTAAGCTAAACATTGCTGCTTTAATGATCCACATTACTCCACTTTAACGATCCACATTACTCCACTTTAACAATGTCTCTACTCTTAATTATTGTTTTTTCAATGCTCCACATTACTGCACCTAATAGAAACTTCTGCTTCAATATGCCATAGTTATAAGACATATGCATTAATTCCTACCTGTAATTCCAAATTCAAAACATGACAGTGGCATTCACTGCCATATTGAACAAAGTCTTGTTAAAAAGTATTAGTGAAACATTTATGACATATCAAAAGTTGACTGAGTCCTTTACATGGCCACACTTAGCATACAGATGGAGATCAATGTCTTATTCTTTTTTACTGCACTTTCTATGATTATACTTTTTGTTTGTTTTCTTTGTTTGCTTTTTATCAATTTAAAGTGCAGTTTCACAAAGTAAAGCAAAAAATACTTCAGAGAATGAAAATTGACTTTATAAGCAACCCAAAATAAATATCAGGGAGGCCCAATTATAAAATGTGTCACAACGCTTTAGATAAATTTGTCATTCAGTGCAAAAAAAGGCATTAAACTGCTCTTCCATATTCATTTGTGGTTAACCTAAGTTGTTAAAAATTTGTTATCTTTACAAAAAACATTTTTTTCTCTCTAAACCGAACCGTTCCATTCATGAAATTAATAAAGATAAAACTGCCTCAAAAAACCATCGTACCTGGATCGATTACTAATCCCGTTGCCATCGTTCATGCGTATAAATTGTTAATAAGATTTTGCAAGTGATAACTAAATCGTTATAATACGTAATCAATCTTCCGCAAGGCAAGGCGTCGCACATTCTTTATTGAATAATAACGGACGGATTCAAAAATCAATTATCCAACAGACATTAATCAAATATGAAAACAATGTTACAAATACAAGAACCCGATTGATGGAATTATGTCATTCAAAATCTAATGAAAAGGATCGATCATTATATAAAAAGAGCCTTTTATATTAGAAAACAGTAGACATTGAGCTACATTTTCTCTAATAATCTGCAAATTTAATCTTAATTATTCAGACTATTTTAAGCAAAAATGCTATTTTTAGAAAATATATCTAATTTAATTCTTTATTTTTGGAATTCAAAATTTTATGTGTCGGACGTTCCTAACAATCAACTTTTGAGGAAAAAAGAATAATCTCTAAAGCAAAATCAAGTGTTTTATCTATAAACCAAAGTAATTAAAATAGGTTTTCCCATGCATCCATTCATTTATTTTTGTAATTATGTGCACTCTATTTTGTTGGAAGTAATAAAGTTGGAAACATTAAGGGTCGCTTTTTACACGCATGTCATTTAAATAGTAATACTATCTCACAAAAACTGTCAACCCATTGAATTCAATTTCCTTCAATTTTTGTACTTTGGTATCATTATCTGTTATCTTTCTGCTCATCTAAATGTACTTAAGAATGTGGAAAGGCTCTTTAACCTTCCTCAATGGATACTCCAGTATTTTTTTCCATAATTAGACAGCTATTTATACGTTTGAACATTTAAACGACCAATATGCATATTTTCCCAGAGCATGCAAGAGAAACCCTTTCATCTCCAAGTTTGTTAATTTTCATTTGATGGCATTTTAAACAAGAAGTAATCATCATCAATGTTCTCGAGATAAGATAAAAACAAACTAATTTAACACAGTAATCATTATTACCTTTAGAATACAGTAAAACTTCTTTAAACGAGACATTCACTACAAAAGGTCACTTGTACATCTTCTATGCCGGCCTCAGTATATACAAAACAACATAAAATACAATCACAATCAAAATTTAGACAACATAAATATTTACATAAAACATCATATCAATATTTCAATAAATAATATCGATATATCAATAAAAAAAACTTTTTTCCTTTTCTTTGATTAGATAGTGAAATGAAATTTTCATAACTTCAGCATGGAAAGTACAAGCAATGTAGAACAATGTTAAAGAATAAGACATTTATAGGGCTGTTCTATTAACAGTTTTTATTACACTTTTTATATTATACACTAAATTATAGTTTTTGGAAAAAGTTTGTACAAACAATTTTAATTTTGAAGTTAAAAAAATTCAGTGTCAAATGTTACTTAGAGAAGACTTGATAATGTTGTTGTGAAGACGTTATTGGTCTACACAGAGGGCTGCTTTACCGAGATTACACTATACACCTTTTTACTTCAAATGTTACGTCCGAGTATGACCGGGTATGAGACAATTCTCGTTCTTATTTATCATACATAGCAAGCTCATATAGAGCTTATTCAGAGATTAACACAATTCTAAAAATCAGATATATACTCTGTAAGTAAGAAACTCAGAAATCAATGACTGATCCACATTGATTAAATATTGTCACTGCGCCTGCTGGGAAGACAAACCAATTAGCTTCAGATCTTAATACAGTCCACTAAGATTATAACACTGTACAATCACAACTAGAGCTATCACTGAAGGTGATTCATACCCCCAAACATGCCACCTTAATACTTAATAAGGGTAATATAAGCATTTTGAAAATGCCCACTTACAATGCCCATTTGAAGTATTTAGTATAGTTTAATTACCCTTGTTTCAAAGCAGTGACTGAAACAATGATACTAAAGAAACTAATATAGCATTTATCAACAGTGTGAAATTTAAAATATTTAAAACAAAGTCAGAAAATCATGCATCATGTTCCATCAGTAACCACATTTATTGAAATCTGCCTTTTATTGTTATTATCCATATCAAAACTGTTGTTGATTTCAAATTGGACCTTTTCTTTTCAACATTGTCTTGATGACAAGTCCTTTTTATGTAACAGTAATACCTGAATTTTGGTGGTCAAATATATTACAATAGTTTAGTTTGAACTAATTTATTTTAGCTTGAATGCTGAACAAGTATGTGCAACTTATATCAATCACTTTCCAGTTCACTTCCTGGAACAAATCACTGCTTGTGTCATATGAAGAAACATAGATGTGACCCGAGTAGGGCTCGAACCCATGATCCCTGGGTTGGGGGGCAGACACCTTAACCACTAGACCACCACTACCCTATATAACACATAGTTAACAAACTTACCACTGGCCATTTTCTTCCATCATAAATGCTCAGCGCTTTACCAGGACCCATTTTTGTTGAGCTTGACCTGAAATATACATAAATTCATCATTACTAAACAACATTTGATTGGCTAATTTCAAATATAAAATTTCAAAATGACCAATCACAGGAGAACATTAAGTAGACTGTTCTTCAATCACCGAGTTTTATTAAAAAATATTCTTCAACGTAAAGAAAAAGCAACACACAATATAAAATGGGTAGATGAAATTACTTTTTTCATATCTTTAGATATTAAAGACTTGAACAAACATTATATGACACAAAAAATTTACAGTTCCAAAATGATTGTCCAGTGATATTTGCTTTTTGCTGTATTATATCAAAACAAATTAATTAAAAAAAACATTTAAAGATTAATTTAGTTCAGAATGAGACAAGATAGAAACATAAATTGGTCAAGATCAAGATTTTTAAGAGAAAGAAGTAAAGCTGAGGTCATGATTATACATATACATGTAAGTGGTGATTTAACCACAAGAAACTTTTCTTATTAAAGCAGGGTGACTTCATACAAGGTTATGGAGATCCAAATTACATGCCCTATTTATAACTGTTACCTGGGTTCAAATCCCACCATAGTCCATGAAATCTTTCATGTTAGAAATTAAGCTATACCTGATACAGGCTTTAGGGTTATAAAACTGTTTTTCCTAAGCTCTGTCTCGAATCTCGGGTCATTTTCATAGTGCTCAGTGTAGGTTTCTGACCAATTAAATACTTGAGAGCTAAGAAAATGACTTTAATAACCTCAAACCCAGGGGCGTCCGTGGCCGAGTGATTAAGGTTATCGACTTCAATCCACTTGCCCCTCACTGCTGTGGGTTCGAATCCGGACAGGGACTTTGGATTCTTTCATATGAGGAAGCTATCAAGCTAGCTTTGGGAACGCTGGTGGCTTTTACTCAGGTGCCCGTTCGTGCCTGAAATTAAGCACCTGAGGTCTTCCTCCACCAGTAAAGCTGGAACGTTGCCAAATTACCTATATTGTGTCGGTGTGACATAAAACTCAATCAAACAAACAATCAAACCCAGGTACGTTGTGAATTATGGTAAAATTGCACAACCCGGAGGTGCTTAAGCCTGTCCTAAAATAATGAAAGGAAAGGCATTTTATTGCTAGAAAATGATCATCATGATGACCTTATTAGTATTCAGTATGAGTGTAACTCAAAACAAACTCCAAAAAACTATGATCAGAAATAAATAACAAAGATAACTTATCTTACCTATAGTAAGTCATGTTTCAGATTCCTTTACACCTACTAATATCTCAAACAGTTCATTGCTATTCTTATACACGTATATTAATAGTAATTTTGGAAACAACTTTTTAAAGAACCATAAAGCACATTTCTTTACACAATACCACACTTTTATTACCTAAATAACTATTAATTAAACACACAAAAAACGTCTGAAAACTTTCAAATAAAAACCACACACGCACACACAATATTAAACTATAGATCCATTCGATCTGAATCAATGAAATCAAAAGAAATTAACGATTAATTCATTTTTCCGGCTTATTGAACGAACAAAACCACAACAAGAGAACATTCCATTTTTTAAAGAACAATAACAAATAACTTATTCTTATTGCTAAAACTCAATAATTGTAAATGAAATCAAAATTAGGGCCAAAAAATTGCTGGAAATCCGAAACGTGTTCTATAATTTTAAGGGAGATTGAATTTTACTTCGAACAATGAAATCACCCGTGTGAACCTTCTAAAGAGTAGGCGGAATGTAAGCATTTCATGATAAAAATAATTTTCTGTTACTTTTTTGCACACTCAATGCTTACGAAGAAATAAGAAATGTAACAATATCTTTAGAAAGTCATAACCTTTGAAGGAAAAAGAAAAGTTTGGATATTTAATTTCAAACTAAAATAATTGTGCGGTTCTCAAGTCCTACATATACTAACGGTTTGTTTTTGTACTTGATTCCGGCAGTACAATCAATTATTAGACTTCCGGGATCACGCTACCCCTAAAATTCAGATACCTAATCAAATTTAATTTTCAATTCATAAATTTTACACCTTTAATTCATTATCATTCGCATAGACAATGCAAATTAAGGTCATATGGTGACTTTCCAGCTCTATTGATGGAAGAAAATAATCAGGTGCCCCTTTGTGCATATCTTTAGACACAATTTTTTTGGGCGTCTAAGAAGAAAAACTGGCCAATCGTTAGGTAGCTGGATAGCTTATACATTTATAACCAAACCTATATATTAGATATATTTATCTTTTAAAAATTATCTATCAATGTTATGATTTTTTTCAAAACATTAATTTTACAATGGTTTCTGGATAGGCTCTAGAAAAAAATCATCAACTAAGCATAGCCTTGTTTGTGCAGGCCTCGGCTTTGACTAATTGACCTTTACAATACCGAAACAGTATCACCTGAAGGTGATATTTATCCTACACCTGTAGTTTTGCATGAAATGATCCAATTAAATATCAATTTTATGAGTAATTAACTAAATAATATAATAATCAAAATAGCGCAACAAAACAACAATTATATTTTAATGCATTATTAAGACTTGTAATGAATTGTAACATGCACTTTCTACACAATGCTGTATGTGTAATTTTTATATTTCTAAATCGAATAAATCGTGAAAACAAAATTTTATTAAAAATACGCAGGGCATGTTGTATGAGCCATCAAGAATGTTATATGGCACAAAGAGTATTTAATATGACATATAATTATGACATATTTGAAAAACACACAGAGTGTGATATATGACATACAGAATGGCATACACAGAAACTGAACACATATAACATGGAGTATTTTATATGACACAGAGACTACTATATGACATACACAATACACAGAGAATGTTATATGATGCATATATATTAGAGAAAGGGATAATTATGACATATATTATATCTGTCAAAATTATATCATATATAGAGCATGTTATATGACACATAGAGCATTTTACATGACACATAGAGCATGATATATGACATATAGAGTATGCTATATGACATATAGAGCAAGTTATATGACACATAGAGAATATTATATTACATTCTTATATAGGACACTGCTAAAGGGTAAGTTTCATTGTGCAGGTTCCTGGAACCAACCAGTACTATGCCATGAGTGTAAAGTTTCATGCTCATTGAAACTGTCAGACAGGGCCAAGCGGCCAGCAATTCTGAAATTACTAGTCTGACATGTTAATGATTCGGCCACGCCTCCGCTCACTGTTGGGACAGTTCGCTTACTGTTGGACAGTTCGTATCAGCCAATTAAGTGGTTCATTAACCTGTCTACATATAAATCTTCAGCTTTAAAAATTGGGGTTTAAAAAAATCTGAACAGAACTGTAAAAGATTTTTTTTACTATGTCTGACCTTTGCCCTTTACTAAATGATGTCAACACTGATTACTATCTATTAGATGATAATACAATTCAGTATAACCTTACAGTATCAAATTACAAATCTTCTATGTTACATCATTGTAATCACAATAAAAATAGCTTTCAATTTATAATCATTCACTGTAATACCATGGCAAGAGATAATTTACATAATGGCTTTCTATTTCTAATCATTTAAGTTTAATACCTTCTAGAAACAGATAATTTACAAAATTACAGGGAGGGTGATAACGCCTTTTCGATCCTTTGTGATTATATCATCACATTCAAGCAGACGGACATTGGCTAATCAACCTTTTGGTTCAGAGAGTACCTTCCTTTTTTTCCTAACATGAAGAATGAAAAAACACAAAAATTGAAGGAAGCATTTTAAACAGCTTTTAAATAAATTTGAAACATGACCCTAAAACAATTTGTGGTCAGACAGTAAGTATATCATCACCTTAGTGCAGTAATGAGTTAAGTCCTGCTAAATTTTAATAGGAGTTAACCAATTATTGCACTTAGGTGATGATAATTATGTCATTTATTGATCTTATTTATCTTGAGAGGCCCACTATAGACTAAATGAACCTAACCTCCACCTTACCAATTGTGCCATTCAGTGTTCCAATCCCATTGCCCTAATGTTACCTGAGTCAGCTCCAATTTTCATGCCCATGTTTACTTGACTACTCTCAGTGCTTAATTTACAGTAAATAATTATGAGCCTGGATAAGGTAGAATTTTCTAATTTAAAAACAGACAATAATTCTATCAAAATCCTCTAAAAGGGCCTTAAATCTGTTAAAATCTATGTTACACTTGTGGGCCTTGGACTTGATTTCCTATTATGCTAATTAATTAAGCGTATGCAGTTTCAATAACAATTTCATGGCCCCATTTTAAACCAATGTGTGAAAAAAATCACCCAAGATTAATGCTAATGTGTAACCCCCCCCACCCCCCCACCGCCTCCAATAATGTCCAAATTTGTTCGGGGGGGGAACTTTTTTGTTCCCCCCTCCCCCCCCCCAATTTTTTTTTCCTAATCCCCTTGGTGGTTGGTTGTGAAGGGTAAAGTTCAATTATTTACAGTTATTTGACAAACAGTTAAATAAAACTTTAGGCAGCGTGCGGCACTGTTCTCAGTGATTGACAGTAATAACAGGAAAAGCCCCCAATAATGAAGAATTTCTAAGTTAAAAAGGAGCCATTTAATTCAGGTGAAGGGGTAGTATAAAGCCGACGCTCTGATTGGATAATTGATAATAGCGGTCGTAAAATATGGGCGGATTACAATCTTCTCGCTTCTTTACATCGCTAAGTAATTACTATTTTTGGGAATTAAGATTATCGGCGTATGTTGACTTCTCTTTTGATCAATCGAAGAGCGATATTGAAGTATAACACGGCGAAGTTTTCGCCTGAATCGCCCTTCCGGATGAGCCCTGATTCTGTAAAAATCCATGTTAGAGTTATGGACCTTGGATAGTGACCTCCTATTATGCTCTTAAATAATTGTGTGAAATTTCAACCTTTTTTTTTCTGAGATACATGTACCAATTTGCACCCAAAAAATTAACCAAAGTGTGACGCCAACGCCTGTGTGAGTTCAATGGCTTTCCCTATTCTTTATCAAGCTAAAAATACTGACTTTTAATAACAAGATAATGCAAATTGTTTTAGATAACTTGAACTAAGCACATAAAGTAAACTATTTAATTCATGAACTACTTAAGACAAGCTTCCACATCTGTAGTAAACTATCTTCATCTTTCAAAATCATCAAACATGTACCAATTAATGCCATTACAATAGTTCACTTCACCTTTATATTCCTTTGTTTAAATCGATTTATAGTAGCATAGATGTTTAAACAAAAGGAGATTCATCAATTAAAGTCACCTATAACAAGGAAAACTTGCATGTTGTAAAAGATGACAATATTTTGTCTATATATACCTCAGGTGTATGGCCCACCTGGGGGCTTTGTAACACCCAATAAAAATGTTTATCATACTTGCATACATTTGTGTCACTCCTTTGCATTTATTGGTAACAAATTTGATCAAAAGAAAAGTGGATTTTATGGAAATAAACAGTCAAACCCTGTGAAATGACCCCTTTAGAAAAAAGACAAAATAATTTTAAATTTTAAGTGCTGGCCAGAAAATTTTTCATTTTTAACTCAAAGATGTATATTTATGTACGAAAAGTATTTGTACAGTTTTATCTGTTGTGAGAGGCCACTAACATACCACTTGTCAACAAGATTTAATATCATTTCCTTATTTCCTTAGTATAAACATGTATTCTTCATAGACAGGGTTGCCTGTAGTTAACATTATTATCAATAACTTTGACCTTTAACCAGGTCAAGGTCATAGAAAAAACAACAACAACAGAAGCAGTGCTTCTTTAAACCATTTTTGGGACTACATGGTGGTTTCTATTGTTGCTGAAAAAGCAAATCCCCCAAAAGTTCCCTTTCACCTAAATTGGAAGTCATCATATATGACCTGCCACTGACTATAAGCCATCTGAAAGCTGGGAAGGCACTGTATGACCTGTCATCAACTATAAGCAGCTATCAGTCAAGATGTTGGTGAGACAGCTTGGGTGTGCCGCATATAAGCAAGCAACTACACAAATACTTTAAGAGTAAACAATTTTGTCACTTAATCAAGTTAATGGTTCGTTTCCTATTGATTGAGGATTCTAATTATCATGTGCAGTACAAAATTGTTTAAAATAATCTGACTGTATATAAACTTTCTTGCTTCACCTGCATTGAACAACACCCAAAAGATGTCATGTGACACCAGCATGGTAAGAGATTCTTTTTTTGTAGTTAATGACAATGATCTCTAGGCTATGCCATTTAAATTAAAAATAACAAGGCCAGCTTGTGTGTATTTGTTAACTTTGACCAAATTCTGTTCAGTTTTGTGCCGAATTTAGCAATTTCATCTTAACACATTGTCTACAGACTGTTCCAAAGTCAAAGATGGACAAGTTCATTATTAAAAAATATGATAAAGATAAAGATTTAAATAGAGTGCATTCAAACTGTTACTTGCTTAAAAAAAATAACTACTTTTCAATCATTTTGCTTGAGCTAGCCAAAAATCGGACTAATTGGTCATTCAAGAACATTTTTTGAGATTCCTATTCCTCCTACATTTAAAATTAATGCAATAAAAACTTAAAAAGTCATTTTATTTAATTGCCCTCTGACATAACTTAAAGTTATTGGCCAATTTTAACTAAATTTTAATCCATTTACGCTACATTAAAAATTCCACAAACACTTAAAATTGCTAACAACAAATGACAGTCATTTGTACGTAAGTTTTATTGTGACTTTGACAAACAAGGCGACATAAATTGTAAAAACGAGAAATTGCCTTAAAGCATTTTTAAGTTGTTTAGAAACTTTGACATTTGACTCGGGGTCCATTTTCAGTTTTCAACAACAAAGCAGGACCAGCGTGACCGAGTGGGCACGCTTTTTCCCTTTCATTTTAGATTTATTGACTTGTATACATAATAGAATTTAATTTCGGTATTTACTGAAAACAGGCTGGCATTAAAAGCCCTAAAGACATTTCTAATGTACTTTGAACATGAACAATTTCCGAGTTACAGAGGACATGTGTCTTCAAAATGTTACACCTGTGATTTGATTTAAAAAATGTGTCTTTAAAATGTTACAACTGAGATTAAATGTAACATATTTTTTGGTTATATCTCACGATGGTTGGTCAAACTAACAGGATTTCTTGGATAACCAGTAATAAGCAACCAGTAATAACCAATTTCTATGCAAGTGACTGTCAACTGCTAATCCTTAATATGATTTCTGACTTAAAAGTGGGGGCACATTTGACTGGGATAAAAATATGTAGCCCAACAAATTGTGCGCCAGGGCTTTTTATTATACAGACAATGGTCGCCATTTGAAAGTTAAGGCTGACATCTATGTAATATCAGTATGTAAAATTGGTCGGTCTTGCAGCGGAAATATTGAGACTAGGGACTAAATAAATTTTTGAAAACTAAGCACATACAATAAATGCATACAAAGGCTTTTCTATAAATAAAAGTTTTCTAGTCCATGGAAATAACCTTAAAAGGTTTCACATAAAACCGTGTCGAAATTTAAGTACAACAATTATGCATTAAGAGAAAGTGAGAGAAAAAAACCAACAACAAAAATAATACTCACTGCGATCTAAGCCTTTCCATGATGCCTGACATTTTTTCCGAGACTTTTGAAATTTCGTATAAATAATCCACAAGTTATATATTCATTCCCGCCAAATTCCACGACCACACATTAACCATACACTTAGATCCGAACAATTAAAACACTCTATTTCCATTTAACTTTCCATTATAATTTCCTCCCTATAAACTTAAACAAGCCATTCATATTTGTTAAAATAATGTATTTTACACAGTAAAATACGCCACAAAAAAAACGGCCTTAAACTTTTAAACACAATTAACTATTTTGAAATAGCTGACTGTTCTTTTTTTATTCAGGTTAAACGTCCTTTTTTTTTTTTTTGCTCTCGCCCATTAGTAGATCAAATCAAATAATTTCGTTTGACTTTTATTTCAGTGTAGAAGTACAGCTAAAGTGTAAATTACAGTTAATAGTGACTAACTTAATTGCATGCTAAAAATTACTGGGCTTAATCTTTTTTCACGTTTTCTGTAAAATAATTCACATAAGGTGACTTTAAACTAACAATTACAGAATAAATTATATATATCAAATTCTATGTGAAAATCCTTTCCAATAATTCCTTTTGATTAGCTTAAATCCCTTTCAGTTAGTTTTAATTCCTTTTGGTTAGTTTTAATTCCTTTTGGCTAGTTTCTCTTTGGTTTCTATATAACGACTGGTCCATGACTTCACATCCTGAAAATATAAAATGATATTGGTAAAGTTGTAAAAATCAAACCCTTACTATGCCAAAACCAGAAAAGGGACTTGGCTTGCTTTGAAACTGGAACAGTCAATTGTTAAATTCATAGATTTTGGTATTTAATTATCAAATTAAACTCAACAGGCGTGAAAGTTGACCTGGCACTAAATTGGTGGCACAGTCATTGCAATAATTGCCAATGGCATTCAAAACACCGGTTGAACCAAGGTCCTGCTTTCACACAATAATTTAATTCACAAAAGCACAGGGACTCGACTCAGTCTCCTTAGTGTAGTCTATATAAATTATTATATATACAGTATATATTTTTTTCTAGAACAATGTATTCCAACACTGTGTTGAGTCCCTGTGCATAAAAGCACCAGCAGATACTTCTTGAAATTTCACACAAAATCCTATGGAATCCTGTTTAAACCACCTGAAGTTTGGCAAGTAACTCGTAATACATATCACCTACATACAATACAAAAAATAACATAATGATAATTACTACATGTAAACCTTGTTTTTATTTACTACTACACATGTCCCTTGGTCCTAGGACAGGCGGCAAATGCTAAGGGCATGTTTTATGTGACCCAAACAGGATTTTTTACTTCCACAACAGAACATAAAAATGACCAAAACATTTATCTGGAAATTAAAATAGGGTTGAAAGGGTCACTGGACCCTATTCCCTACAAGATATTGATACAATAAAGAATTACCTGTATTTGGAATATCATGAAAGTAGGATGTGAGATTTATTGTGGCAAAAAAAAAACACACACACAAAAAAAAACAAGTCATTTAATGTACACCTTGTACTAAAATACTATCTTATTGATAATTTGTCATACTATATTATCTTTAAAATCATGACATCATAGTGTGGGGGGAATTTAATGGGGAAGTTAATGGAAGATTTAATAGGGAATTTAAAACAAGACAGTTCTGACAGGGCACCTGTAGGCTGTAACCCAGGGACTCTAAGAATGCAAAATTCAACATCTCAAAAGGTTAGAATATTCCAAATTCTCATTCCTAGACCTTAACCACTGAAGTGGATCTGAGAATCCAAAAGTCCCATTCCATGACCTTTACCCAGAAAGTTGAATGTTCAAGACCCAGAGCCTTCTTATACCTGAGTAGTCTGAGAAACAAAAAGTTCCATTCCAGAGCCTTTACCAAAAGAGTTTGAAAATCCAAAATCAACATTCCAGGGCCTTTACCAAAAGAGTATGAGAATCCAAAATCAACATTCCAGGGCCTTTACCAATAAAGTGAGTATGAGAATCCAAAATCCATATTCCAGGGCCTTTACCAAAAGAGCATGAGAATCCAAAATCCATATTCCAGGGCCTTTACCAAAAGAGTATGAAAATCCAAAATCAACATTCCAGGGCCTTTACCAAAAGAGTATGAGAATCCAAAATCAACATTCCAGGGCCTTTACCAAAAAAGTGAGTATGAGAATCCAAAATCCATATGCCAGGGCCTTTACCAAAAGAATATGAGAATCCAAAACCTTTAACAAAGAGTATTTGAATCCAAAATCCACACTCCAGGGCCTTTTCTCAAGGTCAGTCTAAGAATTCAGAAGTCCCATTCCTGCCACGTTCTACCAAGGAATGTTGTGACATGGTTTCCAAAACAATGTACATATGACACAAACGTATACAGTGTCTCATTGATAATTTGCCTTGACTATTATCTTTACAATCATGACGTCATCAAATTATCAGTGAAGATTTACTTAAAATGTGAAAGATCATAAACAAGAATTTTCATGTCAATCATTATTATCTGATATGAAAGATGAACAAAATATGTTCAAGTCTCAAAAATATACATGTATATCAGTATATATAGTCAAAATAATTTGAAATTTTCAAGCATTTCATAACTTTTAACTCAAATCTGCCTAAGATTATCACACTTGTAATTACCTTTCAAGTTTTATTCTGAGTATATCTCTTTATTACCCATTTGATACTTTTTCGTTTTAAGTTCCCCAATTAATCTATGTAAGGTTTTCAAATTTTATATTTTTTGGCTTTTGGACCTCAGTGGAATTCCTTATTATATGAAATATTATATAATAAAAGTGAATACAGAATATATATCAATAAATCAAATGTTACATTAGTTGTTTACAGACCAAATCTAAATAAATGTTAATGTACCATTAATGAACTACTTTAAAATATCCATCAATTAAATCCATTAAAAGAAGTTTATCAGACAATCATAAAAAAACAATATTACATTACATAGCTAAAAGCTATTACACAACAAAAAATCAACAATGTACATACAGGTATAAAAACAAACATAAAATACTGTTTGAACCTGATCTTATACATGTATATTATTCTCAATTCACAAATAATTGCAAAAAAATCACAAAGATCCAAAGTATTACATGAAATATCCTCAAATATTAATATTAAACATCTTGAAAAATATCTGCAAAAAATAATCAAATATCCACAAAAAACTGCAAAATATCCAGACAAAAAACTACAAAAGATCCATGAAAAACTATAAAATATCCACACAAAAAATAACTACAAAATATCCACAAAAAACATCAACAAAAAACAACAAAATATCCACAAAAAACTACAAAATATCCACAAAAAACTACAAAATATCTACAAAAACTCCACCAAATATACCAGCACCTCAAGCAACAATGATTTGACAGTAATTTAAAGGTAAAATGATTTAAATTTTGTCAGTTGTAATGTATTTATGGGATTTACAACCACAAATCATGACTGTCACCAGTTAAACACAGACATATCTGTTTTGTCTTAATAAAAAAATAAATTATTTCAACATCCGAAGTTGGTTAAGGTTGAAAGTTAAACCAACACTGTCATATCTTTACCTCAAGTGCATCTCTAAGACTTGTTTCAATCTTAATAGGCCTTATTTCAATCTAAAAGTAGAACCACCAATCTTCCCAATGCTAGGCCTTATTTAAATCTAAAAGTAGAACCACAAACCTTCCCTATGCTAGGCCTTATTTCAATCTTAAAATAGAACCACAAACCTTCCCTATGCTAGGCCTTATTTCAATCTTAAAATAGAACCACCAACCTTCCCTATGCTAGGCCTTATTTAAATCTAAAAGTAATACTACCAACTACCATACTACCAACCTTCCCTATGCTAGGCACAAACAAGCACCTGAATAGACAGGCACCTCAGAATTGAACCACCAACATTCCATTTGGGCTAGCTCAATAGCTTCCTTTCTTGAAAGAATGGCAGGGCAGGGTGAAAACACATTTTTCCCCCAAGTTTTGAAATTCAATGTCGGCCCGGTCAAAACCCTGCCTAAAATCAGGCCAGCCTGACCTACCTGCAGTAGGGCTAGGTTCTATACTGTCAGCTGTCCCAATCTTAATATTACCAAAAATTAAAATTGATAACGATATGACAGTTCCAAAAATGGAAACTGGAAAATTCCATTTAACAAATGTAGCAGGTTATATAATAATTAATCAAACAGACTTGCCTTTGAAACAAAACAACAAAAAGAACAGACTAGCAAACATGCCAATACATTCTATGTATCATTTCAAACAAGTAGGCCTCTTGTTACATATTTTAACATCACATTTTTTTACCACAAAGCAAGATTTTTAAACAAGAATATCAACTCCTCCCCTAAAAAATCTTCACTAAGACAGTCACGTTTTATAATGAATGAGTTTATTTAAACAAGGACAGTTAATAAACAGAATCTAGTTTTTGTTCAAATATAGCGTACATTCCATCTTTAAAATGAAGAAAGACACGTTATCCTTGATTATAAAAAGTAACACTTAAGGTTACATGGTGTCACATATTTTGTTAAAATCAAAGATATTCAAACATTAAAAGACACAGCATTGGCTTGCTCCCTTTTCTGTCATGATAAAATTCAGGTTATTAATTAAGTTTGTGTGTAGCACCTTGTTTTCAGTTTGTACACTCATTTTTATCTTTTTAAAATTTTACAATTGATTCAAAAGTCAGTGACCTTTGCCGCTTGGCTTTGACAGACACTTGACAGTGTTTCAAGTGGATTTCTAGATGACTGTCAAAATGTTGGTAGTCACTTTTAGAAATACATGTAGCTGGTGCTGAATCCAAAAAGCAACCAATAAATCCAAAAGCAACCAATAAATCCAAAAGCAACCATTAAATCCAAAAGCAACCAATAAGTCCAAAAGCAACCATTAAATCAAAAAGCAACCAATAAATCCAAAAGCAACCATTAAATCCAAAAGCAACCATTAAATCCAAAAGCAACCAATAAATCCAAAAGAAACAATTAAATCCAAAAGTAACCATTTAATTAAGTTATAGCAAGATGACACATTATATCAATTCAGTATTCAAACAGACATCTATTGTTCTTCAACATCATATAAGGCAACATTGGTATACTTACATCTATCACATAGACTACATTATATATATGTGAGGAAAAGTATAAAATGCTTTCCCTTTTTTTTCACAAAATTCCTTTCTTGCAAATTTCTCAGTTCACAGAATTCTTTCTTCACACAATTCTTACTAAAAAAAAATCTATTTCACACATTCTCTTTTTCACAAAATATCTATTTCACACATTCCCTTTTTCATACATTCCATTTTGCACATATTCTATATTACACAAAATTCCTATTTCACACATTTCCTTACATCACAAAATTCCTATCTCACACATTCCTTGCATCACAAAATTCGTATTCACACATTCTGTATTTCACAGAATTCCAGTACTTCCACACATTCTCTACTTCATGCAAGTTGTATTTTACATTAGTCCTTATTCACACATTCCTTACTTCACAAAATGCCTACTTCACACATTCCCTACATCACAAAAATTCCTATTTCACAAATTTCTCATCAAATTAACCTGTTTACATACTTTGATATTGACCATTCAACATCTCATCAAGCACTCTTTGTTTTAAACTTTACACTTATAAATGTGCAAAAATATGAAATAGTTTCACTGATAAAAACCGTCATAACTTTATACAATTACTTGACCCCAAAACACGGGTCATTTTAAATGAGATAAATCCCTTTTAGTTAGATTACACAGGATGATATTCAATGTAAATATAGTTCAGTTTAATTTGTAACACTGATCTCATCATTTTAAAACAATCAATGATTAAAAATGAAAAATAATTAAATTAAAAAAATATTAAGAAAAAATAATAAAGGAACAACTTCTTGCTTTTATGTTTGAAGTATAATTTCTTAGTTCAAGGGCCTTTGAAGACAGTGGTGGCCTAGTGGTTAAGGTGTCTGCCTCTTAACCCAGGGATCATAGGTTCGAGCCCTAATTGTGTCACAACTATGTTTCCTCATATGACACCAGTACTGATTGCATGGTTCCTGAGAAAGCGGACTCGAAAGTGATTAATTTAAGTTTCAAGAACTTGTTTCGTAATCGAGCTTAAATATATGTGTTTAAACCAAGATCTTTTTAAATGGTTTAACAGTAAAGAATCTTAAGTCAGACTGCTAAGTTTGTTTGCTTAGGTTTTACACCGATTTTAATCTATGTATTGGTCATATCTCAGGGGTCAACAAACCTACCCAGCATTCCTGGATAACTAACCAGCAATTACCAGTTACCAGTACTACCACAGATATACATACACTCTGTACTAGTCCCATAGCCCAACATGAATTCTTTAAAACAGCAGTAAGAGACAAACAACAAATAATCTCAATGTCCGAAATCAATGACAAAGATCAATTGTCAAAAAGATTTGTTTGTTCGTTTGTTTGTTTCATTTTACGCCTTTTCCCAACAGTATTTCAGTCATATAGGCGGGTAGTTTCCTAACCATCGTTCCTAGAGAGTTAGTCACCAGTACTAGACTACCTTCCTCCGCGCTAAACTACCAAAGCATCTCCTGGGGATCGAACCCACGCCAAAGAAGTAACTGGATTAGAAGTCATTGACTCTAACCCCTCGACCACGGAGGCGGCTATTTGTCAAGAAGAATTTCTGCATTGCCCATTAGGATCAAACCAGCAACCCTGGATTACAAATCCAATGCACTCCCTATTGAGCCGCAACAAAGTGCAGGCTGTAGGGTCAATTTGACCATTACACCAGACAAATATTTGACAGTATTAATTTAAAGAGAATAATAATCATACCTATATAATGGCGAGCAGCAACCAAGTATTACCGTAAAATTCCTAATAAACACCCCTCCCCTAATAAAGGCCCCCCAGGCCTTTTGTTAAGAAAAACAATCTACTCATCAGTGCTGAACTCATGAGTAAATCCAATTAATTTCATTCAAATCATTCAGAATCCATTTTATTTTATAGTATGAACTTTAAAATCTTAACACTTTTTAATGTATTTACAATGATTTTTGGATTTAGGAAAAACTGTGTTGTAATAATAGCCCCCCTTTTGGAAAATGTTTAGCCCCCGGGGGGGCGTTTAATAGGAATTTTACGGTAATTTCTAATTATAATCGTACCTGCATGTTAAAACAATATTATATTAAAAACAAACCTATACAACAGCTGTATATCACAATCATACAGTAGGATGATAGAATTATTAATTACACATTTTGTCAGACGGAATTAAAATGAATTTTGCCCATTCGCACTGCAACAGCTGCGGAATGTAAAATTACAAAACAGTGTCATCTTTTACTCTATCTATAATTTATATAAAATAAAACTATTTATTCTAAAAATAAAACTATCAATATATATTGTAATAATTATTCAATGCACTATTAAATTTACAAATGAACCCCTTGTGTCCATCACAATATAATATATGTCATAGGGCTCCGAAACAGGAAAAATACTTTTGGCTAACCTAGGGTGTTACAAAATTAAAGCAATACCAGGGGTCAAAACTACCTCATATGCTAGAGCTAAGAGTTGCATAGACTCCAGTAATTTGAACCAATTTAGTCACCTGTTACGATTTCACAGGGATCATGAACGGTGGCTGCAGCAGTTCTGATGCCTGAACTCTTTTGTATCCTGATATCCGGACATTTGCCCTCCCCCTGACAGCCCCCTCCCCCATCCCCCCGGACAGTTGGCCCCTGTTTCTTGCAACGGCTGACCCCTCAACACATTAAAAGGGGGAACTAGTAAATTATTTTATAACAAAATAAAATCTTTACTCACTAATCTATACTCAAAATGCACAGGTAGTCATAATCCAAATCATATTAATAATTTAATAATAACACATCCTCTCTATAAGCAAAATTTTAAAATGTTCGCCAAAAAAATGCCCCGGTTGACATGACGATGGCCAGTGAATGACAATTATAATGTAAATGAAATATTTCTGATGTTAATTGCTGAGCTGATAATTTGTATGACAACCTATAGTGTTTTGTCTTTGTTTACCTAGATAAGTGTTATTATGTCATATTTATGTCAAATTATGTCAATGTGTAGATAAATATGCTAATGTTAGCACCTTTGTGTAATGTGTTATAATTGATGGGGACATAAAATGGACATTTGGGACTGACAATAAAGAGTCTAGACAAAGTAAGCAAATAAGTCAATTGACCACCCAAAAGTAAATAATAATATTGTCAATGACCAATGTGTTTTAAAAAAATGAGCTTTTTTCTCATTTTTTCCTTAAAGAGAACAGGTCAATCTATAGCATTTCAGCCTGTAACATTCTTATAAAAGCACATATTCTTAAGGATGACTCCCTGTTATTGCTGAGCTTTTGTCCGGGGGGGCTTTTGTCCGTATCCCGTTATTGCTATTTATTTTGTTAAATTTCTTCATTTGGTCTTGAAATTATAGTGCTTCACTGTACAGAATATGCTCGTATACAGACCACATAGTGATACTATTTACAGTTCTGTATTTAGTTAACTATGCAGTGATCGACCAATTGTCTTAATGTATGCGTAAAAACTTGTGTAAAAATTAACATTTGTAATAGAACGCAAAATATGCCAAAAGTGCTACATACATTTTAGTATTGATGTTACATGTGCTAAAGCATTAGGTACTCAAATCCAAGGAAAAAGTGCCATGGAATGATGTCATTTATGATGAACATATAATTTTTTAAATTTTACCTTCTCTAAATTTGCTATTTTATGTAGCAAATTTAAACAACACAAGTGGGAAACAGGTATATATGTTTGTGTTTATATCACCAGACATTATTAAAACCACACAAAAAATGTCATTATAGTTAATACTTCTTTTTATACTTATTTTAAACATATGACACTAACCTCACACGATGAAAACTTCTTTTCCAAACTGTTACCAAGTGTAATTTATGAATAATGATAAAAAGCATCTGTATCCATCTGATAAACAACAAGCATATACAACTACAACAAGGTTTAGAGCAAAGTACCTAATTTTGATCAAGATTAACATTTAATCCACAACTTCCACACCACACATTAAACTACATAACAATGTGGTCCATTGAGAGTCCAGTACTTTTTGGTTTAATAAAAAAATTCACACCTGTCCAAATTTGAAACCTGTCATACATTTCTCATCTAATAAAAGCGCATCATTTTGCAATATCATTCTTAATTTTCGCATAGCATTTACATTTTTTTCATTAATGAAGCCAAGATTGATCTTTAATATGCCCTCAGGGGCCAAATAACTTTGCAAATCAAAATAAAACCTGGTCAACCTAATAATTTATCAGCTGAAAAATCAGAGATATCTGCTGATGGTGGGAACCTTTCTCCTTGTCAAGGGCCATAAATCTTACACCTGATTAAATATCAGCATCTTCAAAACATGTCACATCATGTATAGGCATGGTGGGCATTGGCGAAAGGGGGGGGGGGGGTAAATGGGGCAGGAGCACAAAAATAAGCTTGTCAGATTTTCATTGTCCAGAGAAATCTGGTATCTTGTTACACATTGAACAACCCATTAACTGTACACCCCTATTGACCCTTGTTGATGAATCAGTGTGAAATGGACGTAACTCCTTCATTATATCACATGAGTTATAGCTGTTTTGCACCAAACCCTCAATACATTAATGTCCAACAATCTTATTATCATCATAAAGGGTATGTTGATGAGTATTTTGGAAAATTGGTCTATGATCTGAATACAGCCCAGGCAGTGTTCAGGAATGTATATACAGACTGGCCTGGTGCTATATTGAATGCAACAGTTTATATCAACCTCTGAGTTTTAACAATGAAAGGCTATTTAAATCATGAACATGCATTTAGGGGAAAAAAAAGAGAAAATGTTTTTCATTAATATTTTTTTCTTTTCTTAAAATATCTGTTTCTTTCACTAATAACTTCCTTCTCTTTATCTCCCATAGATTACATTCCCTTGGCATTTTTTTTTGCATGATGTACTAGAAAAGGGGTAAAAATCTTTGTTAAAATAAACACTTGACACAGAAAATGCCCTATTTTTAAAATCAAGAAAAAATAAAAATACCTTGTTAGAAAATAACACATTCAAATCATCAATGCTCACTTTATCATGATTTCAATCTCTTTTTATCAATAAATAATTTTTTTAGATGTATTGTCAAAGTTTTTGTATCAAGACAAACCTCAAGACACCAATGTTTTCATTTTTGTAACAAATTGTGAATCCCCCATCCCAATAATGTCCACTGAATCACTAAAATGACTAAACACTCCAATTTCCAATCACTGTTTACTTAACCGGGGTAAAATCCGAATTCTGGGGCCGTTAAAATCTAATTAAAATCCGTTTATCCTGGTACAGCACAGCCTGTTTTATTGTGGACGGTCATTTTTTATTCATACTCTGTTAGTAATACAAGTGTCCCGATTTTCTAATAAAAATTCCAATCTTTGTTGAAAATCAATGGAAGATGCAAATTACATTCACCAGACCACTTTGTTCCGATGAAAATTGAAAAAAGAAAAGTAACCGATTTACATATCTTTAATCTGTCCTCATAAGACTGTACTTTGTGTAAAAGAAAATGAAATATTTTACTTATTCTTTTGATACACACATCTCAAACATCTGTTAGAACAAAATTCTTTTTAAAAGAAAACAACATACAAACGCATTACTCGATCTCGAAAAGAATTTTTTTTAACTGAACCTTTTCCTTTTTTTCCCAATGTTAAGCATTACTGCGTACACTATACCATGTAATAATAATCTGAAATAGTAACTAGTAATAAAACCAAACTTTTATCTAAAATCAATGTGATCAATATATCGAGAAAAATAGAAATTACTCCGCAAAACGACTCACCTGTTTTATATGTATCATGAGCTTCATTAATTAATACTTAATCACTCAAAATTATCCTAAATAATACCTGAAAAATTACTTGACCTACAATAAATCTAATATCCATACTCTATTTATCCACTCAATAATCATTAGATAATCCTAAAATCCTAGTTTTTTGGTCCATATTTTCCCTCTGAATTACCTCCCTTTATGTTCAAAAAAATATCAAATTACCTCCCTTTTCCATTTTCAAGTTTTTAATTTTACCCTTTATATTACAATTTCAGGTGGATTTACCTATTATATAAATGTAAAGAATTGAACTTTAGAGACATCAATACAAATACACTAGAACAACCTTTGATCTAGCACTGTTTATCTAAATCCACAACAAATACATGGATTAGGGTGATAGATAAGTGTATCGGAAAATAGTTCAGCCACAATCCATGTTTTGTATCAGTTCCACACAAACCAAAGATATTATGTAATAGGTTACTTTGTACTTTAATATACAACTTAATCTTAAAGTTTTCATTTGAAATTAACATGTTTATGTATATTAAGATATCTACTCCTTTTCCATTCTATTAAACCAGTTTAATTTAAACAAATATAAATTTAAAATTTAAACTCATAAAAAGATCCAATTTTTTTTTGGTCTTTATTTCTTTATTATGTTTTTTGTTCTTGTAAATTTGGCCTGGGTAAACCAGAATTGATTGTGCAAGTCTTCTACAGGAAACCCTGGCACCCATTTGTACATAAAACACAAAGAAAGAATCAATGCACAATTATATTTTGTATTTGAACATTATCTGTGAAAAGGATCCATGCACATATTTATACATTATTAGTGAAGGACTGATCCATGCACCTCTTTATACATTATTAGTGAAGAACTGATCCCTGTACCTCTTTATACATTATTAGTGAAGGACTGATCCATGCACCTCTTTATACATTTTTAGTGCAGGACTTATCCATGCACCTCTTTATACATTATTAGTGAAGGACTGATCCATGTATCTCTTTATATAGTATTAATGAAGGACTGATCCATGCACCTCTTTATACATTATTAGTGAAGGACTGATCCATGCACCTCTTTATACATTATTAGTGAAGGACTGATCCATGTACCTCTTTATATAGTATTATTGAAGGACTGATCCATGTACCTCTTTATATAGTATTAGTGAAGGACTGATCCATGTACCTCTTTATATAGTATTAGTGAAGGACTGATCCATGTACCTCTTTATATAGTATTAGTGAAGGACTGATCCATGTACCTCTTTAT
The DNA here is from genome assembly GCF_026571515.1 of Ruditapes philippinarum. NCBI lineage: Eukaryota > Metazoa > Mollusca > Bivalvia > Venerida > Veneridae > Ruditapes > Ruditapes philippinarum. Next base: position 31,777 of record NW_026863324.1, on the reverse strand, counting down.
ATAGTATTAGTGAAGGACTGATCCATGTACCTCTTCAAACATTATTAGTGAAGGACTGATCCCTGTACCTCTTTATACATTATTAGTGAAGGACTGATCCATGTACCTCTTTATACATTATTAGTGAAGGACTGATCCATGTACCTCTTTATACATTATTAGTGAAGGAAGGATCCATGTACCTCTTTATACATTATTAGTGAAGGAAGGATCCATGTACCTCTTTATACATTTTTAGTGAAGGACTGATCCATGTACCTCTTTATACATTATTAGTGAAGGAAGGATCCATGTACCAGTATATACATTACTGGTAAAGGAAGGATCCTTGCACCTTTATGTACCAAAACGTTATGCAAGACCCCCTGATGCACTTATTGTACTATACATTGAGTGCAAGGTCCGGGCGCACAGCATATTTTTCTCCTGCAGGTTACATTTGTGGACAATGTTTTGAAGGAAGAGAGACCCAACAACAAAAACTTTTTGTTCAGACTTTTTATAAATTTTATACAACCATAACATTTTTTTCTCATGGAAATATTTTATAACTTAGTTACAATGTCAATACTTAAGTCGAGAAATACAAACACTTCTACAACCAGACAGCCATTATAGACTGTATCAACTACATTAAGCTACTTAAATTGTACAAAACAAACTTGACCCGTAAATTAATCCCCATGGTCAGTGTGAAAATCCTATAAAATCAGATTTTCATTTCCTCATTAGCATAATTTTGAATATCAAATGAGTAACAGTATTAAAAGATCAAAGAGATTTTCGCATTATTTACATAATTGTTTATCTTGATCTTTTAATATATATGGACTTAATTCAATTAATAATATACAAAATGTATTAACATAGATATTTTACTTTAATTTATTCTAGACTAAAGTTTATATAAAAGAAAAGAAACTCATAGCATTAAGATCCAGAGATAAAAAATTCCACTCGTCAGTTCCTAATTACAAGTAGAATTGTAGAAGAATTAGATGCAAGATGAGAAGAAAAATATTGCCTGCACATTGTATTTAGAAGCTGACTTGTCCTGAAGGACAGGTGTCTCTGAAAATATTTTTCGATGTCTGAGATCTGCAATATCTTAACTTTGTTTAATGGAATCAACCTTATTAAGTTAAAGATATTCTCTTTCAATCACATTATGTCACTTCTTTTCAATGGCATTTATATAACACTATTACCTTTGCTTATTATTAGACCCTCGCACCGGCTGCCAGTACAGAGTTTTACAGTGGTAACAAGGCTCTGCACTTCTTCCACTTAACTGTTATCGCAAAAGCCAGTTTATTCCCATCAGTAATTGTTTTTTTTTTTGTTTTCTGCATATAACATATCAATCCTTTTAAAAAGAGCATATAAAAATAAATATTTTCATTCAGCACTTGCATTCATTAGTAGCCTATTTATTTACAACGTCATTCATTATGGCAGATTATGATGTCATCATTTAAAGCACATCCAAAGCACACAATTTATACATAGAGGCTGCCAAAATGAGATCACTTTAAGCACATGAGTTAATCTGTCACTTCCTTATTTCCTAGAAATTGTGAAAACATAAGAATATTCAGTCTCATATAAAGATTCATGACATCTTCAGACACAGTGTGCAATCATTTTAACCACATATTTTTATTATGTTTTTGATGGTGCAACGGAAGGAATCAAGTTCAGAAAAATGCACTTATTAACAGGTCCAGGCAGCTTCCTCTCATTAATTTTTCCAATGCATTGATGGGATTAAATTTGGGGAAATTTGTCGTTTTGGTTGTATGTGCCATTTGCAATGTGTTAATTACCTTTTTCTGATCATTCCACAATATTTTACTTTAAAATAATTTTACAAAATTTTCTTGAAAATAAGCAAGAATCTGGAGGAACGCTGCTTTAACGTACTGTAATATCCTATTGGTTAGAAAACACAAAAATAAAATAAGAATCGACCATTTCATATATGAATGACCCCAACATTGTGTTTTCATAAATAGAAGAGAGATAACTATTAGTATGGTCAATGCAGTCATTTATTTTCTATTATAACACTAATTTTCAAACCTTCTTCATAAAAAACACGACAATCTGACAAGTGTCCGCAAGACATGAAAGGCTGTGCTGACCTTTAAACTGCTGTATATATTGTAAAACATTATTATAACAAATTTACAACCGAAAATAAGTGATATATACAAACAAATGGGCAGAAAACTGTCAAATAAAAATGGTATATGACCGTCTTATAATACAGAGGTGTACGTATTTAAGATGGTTTAAGAATTAAGTTATGAAATCTAGTCAGTATTGGTGTCCTTTAAACCCATGCTGTATTTCCATAACAGAGTAATATAGTTTAACACACTCAAACTGTAAATGCATAATTTTGATGTCTTTGCCTTTGTCGATGTCTTGAGACATTTTGAAAAATTCCCAGTATAGACTGTTGAAGATGGACGTTTATTTTTCACACTATATCTCAGTATATAAAACCTGACTTCCATGTAACCAGGACACCATCGCAACCTGACAGACAGGCAAGGAATATGTCCCCTCTCCCTAACAACCCCTAAACTAGTGTGGGGGCATAAAAAAACTTATTAAAGCATATGAGGAAGTTAAGTGTTACAAGAACTTTGTTTAATTATCTCCTTACTAACTACAATGTATTATTTCAGGAATAAAAACCAACAGTAACATTTATTTTTAATGTTCATTATCAGCATTTAACACTGAATGTTATTATTGTAACACTTAAATTATCATTGTAACACTTAAATTATCATTGTAACACTTAAATTACCATTGTAACCCTTTAATTATCATTGTAACACTTAAATTATCATTGCAACACTTAAATTATCATTGTAACACTTAAATTATTATTGTAGCCCTTTTATTATTAATGTAACACTTAAATTATCATTCTAACACTTAAATTATCATTGAAACACTTAAATTATCATAATTCTTACACTTAAATTATCATCAAAATAGGGTACTTTAAATTTAAGATTACTAGATTTTATTTCTTGAAACTGTTCTATTTAACCACAAAGCAGATTGATAAGTTCCTATTACATGTAGTTCTACAAATTACATTAATATTTTCACCTCTATGTGACTGTATACCTGCCCTAACAATAGCCCTACCACCCGATGCTTTCCCAGTCTCAAGTGCTTTACATCCCATATTTTCACACACTTCAAATTCCTTATAAGTCCTTGTTCACATTTCGTTTCTTACAAATCATTCAAATGAAAATATTTCACACAGGGTTAATGGTAAAAAACAACAGCACAAAATTCTTTTGGCAATACAGTCAAACCTGTGTTTCACTTGTTTTAGTGGTGGTATTGGTAGTTTTCACTCCGGATCACGGCAGCAAGCCACACTGAATTTACCAGAGCACAGTTTAGCCACTGCACTGTTCCTTGGCAAGCTTTCAAGCAGTTTACAAGTACTACTGTCCTTCACTTTTGCAAGGAACCAAAACTTCTGTACAAGCAAGAACTGAGGTACAGTGAGAATGACCGTAGGCAATCACAGCGAAAGTGACCTGCACCGTCCTACATGTATTTATATACTGGTAATAATTCAACCTAATGAATTACATGAACAGGAAAGACAAAAAAATATACAAAAATTATACAGTGGTCAATTTTAAGTGGTTCTATTTAAAACCAAGCATGCAACATTTTCAGTTTTGCACTGTTATGTTGGATGTACAAAACTGAAAACAGAATGAAAACTCATAATCAAGAAAACTCTGAATTAAGTTTAAGTTCAAGAATTTTTCTTGGCAAGGATGCATGACTGTCTTTTCATGTAAAATAACGTTACATTTTGCCATAAATATTTTTGTATTTGTATATCGTTCGGAATGTATTGGAAACTGCGCAGCCTTCTTGTAATTTAGGTAGTTCTAATATTTTATCCTAAACATTTTTCATTATCAATTATTGGTCGCTCACCATTATAATAGATAATCTCTTGAAATATATTTCTAATTCAACTCATCTTGTCAGTGAAAAAATGAGCATAATATGAGCGATGTCATGACAAAACCAACATAATGCGTTTGCAACCAGCATGGATCCAGACCAGCCTGCGCATCCGCGCAGTCTGATCAGGATCCAGCTGTTCGCTTACAAACCCTATTACAAGAAAGGAAACTGATAGCGAACAGCATGGATCCTGATCAGACTGCGCGGATGCGCAGGCTGGTCTGGATCCATGCAGGTCGCAAACCCATTATGTTGGTTTTGTCATGACAAGGCTCAATTATCAGTTTAAGTGTTGTCCACTAGAGGTCAAGAAAGCAGTTTCTATGATTCTTACCTTTCTGTGAATGTTTACCTTTCCTATTCAGTACAATTCATAAAAACTTACCCATTTTATTAGAACAACCAGTCGACTCAGAATTATAAAATGCTCAGCAACCTTTAAGATAATCAAAACAAATAACTTAACATTAAATTTTATAAATCATACCTTATTTAATCCAACTTTAAGTAGAACACCATACATCTAGCTTGACTCAAATAATTCCCATTAAATGACCACGATATTAACTTTGTAAAGTTATTTTAAAACCCCCGCTATTTCAAGCCACATTTATTCGCTCACTTAAACCCTATTGGTCAGTCAAGCATTTCACAGCAAGACGTCAAATATAGGTGACTCAAATTTGTCGCAGTTTTTAGTGTTAGTATATACCAAACAAGCCACGTTTTCCATTAAACTTTCTATTGTTTGAATTTCTATGCTTAATTGGAAAAGTGTCAAAGTGTATCATGAAATTTTAAACTAAAATGGAGATTATGATAATATTTAAGTCCTGGTTTAAGCAAACAATAGTGGGAAAAACTACATTTATTCATAAGGAATAACTTCAAAAGTCATTGTTTTCTTTTAATCCTTACCATTCTAAATATATTAAATGGACTTCTCCATCTTTCACAGAACCATTTTTTATTTTCAAGGAAACTTCAAAAATATATTTTTGGTCCGGACTTCACAGCGAAAAGTGCAAAAGCTTTTTGTTAACGAGAGGAGCTGTGGCCTAGTGGTTAAGGTGTCTGCCTCTTAACCCAGGGACCATGGGTTCGAGCCCTACACGGGTCACGATCATGTTTCCTTATTTGGCACCAGTATTGGCAAGCTCAAGGAAGCAGACTCAATAGTGATTAATATCAAGAACTTGTTTCGCAATTCAGCTAAAATAATTATATTTAAACTAATGACGAAAGGTGCAGACCAAGATTAAAAGGCACAGATGTGTCAGCGATCCTGGTCTGCACTGATTGCATGGGTTGTTTCATTTGGCACCAGCAGGGTAAAGATTTAATTGTCAAGCACTAAGTCCAAACTAACCTGTGTTGAAGACAACATTTTTTTGTTGTTGTTTCATCACATTTCATAAAGTTGCCTGCTAGTTAAACTCCCCTCACACCAGTCAGACATCTATAACAGTAAACTTTTTTTTATGAAGCAAAGAAATATAATTATATTATTCTACATGTTAATCCTAAGCTTTCTTTATATCTTTAAAGTCTGTGTTACAATTTGGACAAAACCATTCCTAATTTTTAGGGAAAATATCAAAATAAGTAATGACCGTATAGGGAAAAGTGCATGGACATCTTGGTCTGCACTGGCTGCTTGCATGGGTAGATTCTGTTTCAACTGCCTAATTTTGAATGCAAGATGAAATATGGACAGACTTACTTCACCAGTAATAGAGCCATGTCAACCTTCAGCCTGGTGGGCTTTCAGTGAAGACTCGCACTTTTGGCCAACTAAATTTTCATATTAAAATCTGTAACATTAAACAACATAACTTTCCAAGAGAAAGGTATACCTGATAATCAATATTCAACATTTTAAAAGCACTCTTTTATAATCATGCACTTCACTTCATAATTTTGTTATTTGTGTTCTTGAAATTTCAAAAATAAAATAAAATGTTTTACTCACAATAAATAGTGTCCAGCTTAGTCTGGCAGCAAAATATAAAATGCCCTGCCAATATGAAATGCCCTGCCAATATAAAATGCCCTGCCAAAATAAAATGCCCTGCCATTCTTCTCATTGTCGTCAGATCTTTTGGTCATGACTGGCTTGGTATACCTTTCGAAAATCCATAAATTATTGAATTTTTCTTTAAAATCAAAATCATTTCATATGGGTCATAATGATTAAAATATGGTACAAGCTTGTCATTTTGGATGAAAAAAAAAATCACTTGTTATAGCAAATCTACCTTTTATCTCCCATTTAAATTTCTTTGTTTTTGTTCTTGTTTTTACATTTTTTTAGATCATAATCTTGGTGGTCAATCCAGCCTAAACTGGCTCCCCAGATAAATACCGGTAACTGATAATTACAAATTTTTCAAAAAGAGACAAAAGACTCCCAGATAAATTATTTCTATTATTTCTAGCCAATTTTCATTAACTGGTCAATTAGATAATTTGTTAAATAATATACAAAAAAGACTGAAGGTTATACTATATATTTTTCAAATAAAAAACAAAAAACACTGAATTTACCACAGTAGGCTTGTACTCCTTGTAGTCCAGCCAGTGCGTGTGACAAACCATTGACTATCCAGATATTTTCAAAGAAGGATAGTGGTTCTACAAAGGTACTCACTTCTACCAGATGGGCTCCTCCACTATCAATGCTTGAAATAAGCCATATGATTTATACAATGACATTCATTATGTCAGTCTGAAAAACAAGGCAACCAATTTACATCATGTCACATATCACATATATAATATCAATTTCCCCAACACCATGTCCTGAAGAAGAACAATAATACATACATACAACACAAGAAAATTAAAAACAGTTAAATATTCTCCAGATTAAATGATTAATGTTTCAATCTGATGCCAGTTAAGTGAGTCACCAGGTATGTGCCTAGTGGTCACTATCATGTGTCTAGTGGTCACTATCTGGTAAGTGTCTTGTGGTCACTATCAGGTATGTGTCTAGTGGTCACCATTAGGTAAGTGTCTAGCAGTCACTATCAGATATGTGTTTAGTGGTCACTATCAGGTATGTGTTTAGTGGTCACTAGCAGGTATTTGTCTAGTGGTCACTAGCAGGTATATATCTAGTAGTTGCTAACAGATATGTGTATAGTGGTCACTATCAGGTATGTGTCAGTTGTCTAGTGGTCACTATCAGGTAAACTTGTGTCTTTTGGTCACATTCTACAGTGGCGACTATCATGTATGTGTCTAGTGGCCACAGTCTACAGTGGTCACTATCAGGTAAGTGTCTTTTGGTCACAGTCTACAGTGGTCATTACAGGTAAGTGTCTTTTGGCCAGTCTACAGTGGTCACTATCATGTTTATGTCTAGTGGTCACAGTCTACAGTGGTCATTACAGGTAAGTGTCTTTTGGCCAATCTACAGTGGTCACTATCATGTTTATGTCTAGTGGTCACAGTCTACAGTGGTCAGTATCAGGTAAGTGTCTTTTGGTCACGGTCTACAGTGGTCACTATAATTAAGGTATGTGTCTAGTGGTCACAGTCTACAGTGGTCACTATCAGGTAGGTGTCTTGTGGTCACTATCAGGTAAGTGTCTAGTGGTCACAGTCTACAGTGGTCAGTATCAGGTAAGTGTCTTTTGGTCACGGTCTACAGTGGTCACTATCAGGTATGTGTATAGTGGTCACAGTTTACAGTGATCACTATCATGTAGGTGTGAACTCTCAAGCTTCTCTCATCTGTGGTGTCGAACTTGAAAAAAAATTTAAGGGCAGAGTTCTATGGGCTCATTATATTCCCTTTTCATTTTTTACTTTTAATTAGGAAATATATTAATGGGGCTTCACTGAGCAGAACATTAAAAATTGGCTTACTGAAAAAAGACGGGGTACCCTTCTCTGCCCTCTCACCATTCCCCACAAGAACAGACTTATTTTCACAGTATTTATATATGATAAGTGAAAAAACTCACTAACAATTAGGACATCATGTGTCAAATGAAATCAAGGGGGACTAATGTGTAAATTTTTCATAGATAATTCTTTTAGGGTGATCTCCCCTGTGTAAACATTTTTAAATAATTATTAATTTATGCAATGTTTTTTTCATACATAGTTTTTGCTTTTTGTAAAAAAAGTTAATCAGTATTGTGATAATGATATAAATTCCCATCACCATCATCAAAATAAAAACTTCATTAAAGAGGAATAACAAATACCTGCGGCCTGTCCGCATGGAGATTAATTAGACATAGTAAAGGGAAGTAATCCATAACTGTACAACTAAACATGTAAAGAGTTATCTGATCTTGATATCATAACATATATGTAAGACAAGCCTGTTCTTAATTGCAATGTGGTCATTAAAAGTGTGACCATGTTTAAAAACAAAAAAAGAAATTAATAGCATTTTCGGGGCTTATTCGAACTTTTATAAAATTACACACAGTTCGTAAAAAATAAGTCTTTTCGCGCTTCTTCTGTGCCCACTGAAAATAATTTGAAACTCAGTCTAGGAATTCCAAAATATTCGGAATACTTTTGTTGTGATCCTTACTAATTGCTTTTCCTTCCGTGTTTTGATGAGAACAGCAACCGATTTAGAAATTGATGATTAATGTCAATGAATTATGTGACAGGAATATATTTTAAAAATGAAATTTAATGCACTTATTTTTCGCCTTTTATACGTTCTGCTCATATCTTCAGGTAAGTGACAAAAGTTGTTACTAGACGGTTTGAGATGACTCACCCCACCCACTGAAATTCAAATATTTCCAACAATTTACCTGTCCAGTTGTGGCGTAGTTAGTACTGTTTACAGCGATGTTCTTATAGAATATTCAAGAAGATAGGAAATGTATGAAATGTTTTATAGGCTGTCATAGAGAAACAGATTTTAGTGTCAAAAATATCACAATGTATCAAACTACAGTATCATGGTTTTGATTTGTAAAAAAATAATTCAAGAGCTAAATTAAGATCTAATATTTCCCACGGTAACTACGATCCTGTTGCTATGGATGGAGGTAATTTGAACATGTGCTGATTTACTTTAATCTGCCCAGTCTGTACGGGGAAGTCAAGGCTTTGGCTTGTGCCTAGTCCTATAAATATGACGTCGCTTTGAGATATTTTTGCTTCTGAGCAAAGCAACGGTCAGACTTGACCGACATAAACTATATATAGCCTGTAACGTCTGATACTAGTTTGTGCTGAGCAATAGACAACATTTGTATACTTTAGAGGAATTTGAATGCATAAAAATTAAAAAAAATATATAGATTTCTATATTCATTAATGAAATTTTCAGTGTCATTTCTAGACAAGCGCCCCCATTTTTAACATAAATCAATGATAATAGACGGGAGTATTCCTATAAGGGAACTATCGCAACTTTTCGGTTTAAGAATGAATCATTGTGTTCCGAGTGAAAACATAACTTGATAAGCAGTGCATCACTGAAATACCGAATGACACCTTAAAAATCAAAAATATAAAATAAAAATGAACAAAAGGTTTTTATCTGGCTTCTGTTCATAGGCTTTGCCTAATTTCATATTAGGTGTCATTAAGCATGTAAAGTAGCACATGTTTGGATTTGTGTGATATCAGCAGAGAAACCCAGATGCAGTGTCAAGTAGCGGCAAGGAGAGCAATACATTTCAAGTAGGACAAGCAAACTTTTGAATGATAATGCATGTAAACCCATAATAAAATACAATTTCCAAAAAGAAAAAAAACTAATAATAACTTGTTAGCAAATTTTATCATATATTTAATCACACACTCTACCATCAAAGATTCTCTAAAGCAGTTCATTAATTCTGTATTAATAGATTTAAAATGAAAAATAAACAAAAATCTTATTATAGAGGTTTATAGTGATTTAGCTTGAAATATAACTATAAATTATGACTACAGCTATATTACTATATCAGCCTTCACATTAATTGACTTTCAAAAGTTTGAAATACATTTTCTGTCAGATCCCTGGCATACAGTTTAAATCTCGGGATTATTCCCGACCAGTTGACCACTGATGTGACATGTGACGATGTTGTATAGATTATCTTTTCTATTGATATTGGTTATTGTCTTACTAACATGTTTTACTGACGATTTTGTCAACTTTCCTTCTTGAATTAAGTTTTAAGAAGACTGACGTCAGTAATAATAAATTTACTCATCAAACACAACTAGACTAGTTTACTTAAAATTTAATTTCAATTATTTTTTTTTTTACCACCTGGAGACATGTGGCTTTAAAGTGCTGACAGAATTTTAAAGTATTTCAGGTTTTTAGACTTTGAAATTTAAGTGCATTGGTGCGGGTGGGCTAAAAGGGTCTAGTGAAATCCCTGGAGATGTGATGAACTTATTGACCTCAGATTTAAACAAAGTATTTGACAAGGGTTTTTCAGTGTTGTATAATTATACACATATATACAAACATATAAAAATATGTACCAAGATTGGTTTCTTTATATTCCAATGATAATAAAATTCTAAGGGAGATTTTAAAAAATTGATTCATTCAGAGGTATCATGGAAAACTTAACGTCATGTTTGTCAGGTTTTAGCATCATTCCTGATTATTTTTTATTGTTTTAAGGGGGCGTCCGTGGCCAAGTATTTAGGGTCTTTGATTTCAAACCACTTATCTGTCACCATTTTAGTTTCGAGCCATGCAAGCATCATCAAATCCTACATGTGAGAAAGCTATGCTCCTGCTCGCTTTAATGTTCTGTCAATGGTTCTACTCCAGTGCCTTTTTTGTGCCTGAAATAATGTACAGAAGGGCATCTGAGGTCTTCCTCCACCAGTAAAGCTAGAAAGTTACCAAATTATGACCTAAACTGTGTTGGTGCAATGTAAAACTCAACCAAAAAAAATAATATTGGCATAATGTCTTAGGCTGTAACTGTGCTACTTGACAGCATCTTTTCACCGAGTTATGAATACTTACTAAAAAGCAATCTTTTTTTCCTTTTTCAAAGGTCATTTTAAATTCTTTTACATGTCAAAACTGAAAGAATTAACACAAGATGTAAGTTATGTTTTTAATTTTTTATGGCCATACATACTATCTATAGATAGATGAAAGGTTGATAAGACTATTTGGCCAAGTGTCTAGGGGACATCAAAATGTGAACTTGTATGTGTGTATTTATTAACCCATTACTTCATATACACGCCTTTTAACGCCTTTTTCACCCCCCCCCCCCCCCCCCGCTTTTTTTTGTCTCAAATGATGAAAAAATGCCTTATTTAGGCCCCAAACACTTGTTTTTGTTTGAGAAAAAATGTTAAAAAAAGTGACCTCTTTTTCGGCGCGGCCCCCCAACCAAAAGATACATCAGGGGGGTGCCCCCTTCTGTTTTGGGGGTTTGAAGGGGGGCGGAGTCCCCCTCATCACCAAGAAAATTTTGGACTTGTGAGAGGATGTTAATGACCCCAGATTGATCATAAGGTAACGTGTAACCAACGCTGAAAAACATTTGACTCTATCTCAATCCATTGAAAAGTTGCAGCACTTTGAAATCAATTTTGATGGAAAAAATCAACGCAAAATAGTGATTTTTGGCAATTTTGAGATGTCCCCTCGTTGCCATGGTAACAGAAAATTTAAGCCTGAGCATGTTGTTGCAAGGGCAATGGTCCAGTCAACATTTGTGCCAAGTTTGATTAGTGTTGAAGCAGTTGTTATAGTATTATAGCAATTTGAACTTGTAACGGGAGACTTTTCAATGAAAACAGCCATTTTTCACAAAATGCTCATGAAGTAATGGGTTAATTAGGGTCCATTCGACAGTTTAGGCACAAGAATTATCTTTGGCTATAAAGTACAGACCCTACATATGTGATTCGTCATTCCCTTAATACAGGTTTAATTTTGAAGTTCAAAGTGGTGTTAACTTATGATTTTACAATTTTGACATTCACAAAGTATTAGCCAAAGAAACAAATTTTAAGTTGAAAGGTCAATGTACATCATTTAGTGAGTACATAGAATACCTAAACTGACAGTATAGTGTTAAGAAAGTAGGACTAGGTCTCTGTAAAGCGGATAGAGTACTGTTAAGTTGTAGCTTCCAGGTTACCTTATATCTAAATTTCCTGCTATATCTTCATCAACTTCCTGCAGAATCATCTAAATGTACAGTACTGTAAAGTTAGTTTTATTTTATAGAAAGTAAATATTTAGTATTATGTCCAGGTAAATTTTTCTGACTCAATCTTTGCTGGAAGAATCATTGCTGACTTTACCAGATTACAATAGCCGCCATATAAGTTAAACTTGAAGTGTAAACATAATGTACTTCTCCTTTCTGAGCTAGTCAAATTAGGTTAAGATTTTGATGTATTAATGATTATACTGATTTACTTTCTTTAAAGTAGCCTTTAAGCTTTTATTTTTTGTTGGTAAAACACTTCTGTGTTGTTTCAAACTAAGTATTTCAGTAACTTTATGTTGGAAAAATGCATCATATCTCTGTTAAGCCTTTTTCCCTAAAGCTATTTATAAGGCGACATCAAAGTTCGTTTCTAAAAATAGAACATCTGAAAATGGATTGTCCACATTACTAATTTACATATAGAGAGCAGACCGGAAGATTAGAGGGACTAAGCTTTATCAAGGGTTTTGCAAATTGTTGATGTATTTTAATGATGGCAAATTTCATTTTTCTTGCTTAATTCTATTGATTTCACAATTATATGAAAGAATTTGAGCCGCAGTCTGATCAGGATCCATGCTGTTCGCTTACAAACTCTAGAACAAGTAGAGAAACTGATAGTGAACAGCATAGATCTTGATCAGAATGCGCCAATGGGCAGGCTGGTCTGGATCCATGCTGGTCGCAAACCCATTATGTTGGTTTTGTCATGACGCGGCTCATATATCTTAGAACAGCTGAAGGCCGCTTTAAATAAGTTTTGTTACACCGATTTTATGGTTGAATTATAAATCTCTTTTATTATGATGTAATTTCAGTAAGTGGAAACATCCAGAATCAATTAAGATATTTTGAAACTCTGAAGACAACAGACTTTACACACAGGGTCAAAAGGTCATTAGATCCCAATCCTCACAGTTCGGCACACATTACAGAGGTGACAGTCAACACTCTCGGAAGGTAATTTATCATTGAAAATTAACATACATATACGGGTTACATATACAATAAAACATTGATCAACATTTAATTTATTTTTAAAGAAAAGATTTCATGCATTACAAAGGAGCTCTTAAGTTCAAAAGCCTTAAATCATTTTTTTTTTCCAACAATTCTTAGATAGATCAACTTGAGCTGTAAAAATGTGAATGTTTAAAAAATTGAGCTGTCATTGATATAGTACAAAGCACATTGATGATATATTGATATTGAATGGCAAGTAAGGAAGATACATGTACACTGATTTATGATTGATAATTATTTATAATTACTTATCTGTAATTTATTTTCATACATGTTTAAATGATTTCATTAAAATACAATGTACATGTGCTGTTCATACTGTTATGAATTGTCTTACCAATTGCATGCTTTTTTTTTGCTTTTTTTTTCTTGACCAATTTTGTCATCACTGCTATGAAATGTGTTCATTATGTAACAACTGTATAGTTTTTGACATGAACACATGCTTTTGATTATGTCTTTGGTGATTTTTCATAATTTCTAGACATTCACATGTAATTAATTAGTCACATTTTACAAATGTGTATCGATTATTGCTCAACAGAAAAATATCAATGATACATCAATATTCATTATTGTTTCTACTTATGACATCTCCAATGATAAAGGAATATACTCGGAATTAATTTGAAAATTTTTACGGTTAATCACTTTTAGTTCCAGCAGTATAATTCAGGGTAAATGTATGGGGTTCGGCAGTATAATTAAGGTTTCAGCAGTATAATTAAGGTTTCAGCAGTATAATTAAGGTTTCAGCAGTATAATTAAGGTTTTAGCAATATAATTAATGGTAAATGTAAGTTTGAAGTACTATATTTCTGATGTTTCAGACAGTTTCATCTATACCTTAAGCCATCAAACATCCTGTCCTATGGGTTTAAGGCGTCAATTGTCCGAGGTAATGGCAAATCAGAACCTTTCTATTTAAATGGAGGATCGCTTTTCACTGGAAATGTTGCAGGTAAATTATTTACAATGTTTACTTTGCTCAGACAATAAAAAGATAGTCTCAACAATTATTGAATAAAAAATTACTTTCATTCCCTGATTAATGAATAATTCAAGAGCAAAAGTTGATTACATAGATAAGACTCAAGTCAATACTTCATAAATTATTATTATTCAATAATTAGAAAACTTTTAACCTTTGAGACTAGGCAGTAAAAAAGGAGCAATGTTGCTTTTTTGTAAGGCAGGGTAATGTTGCTTAACTTAAAGGCATGGTATTGTTGCTTTATTTTAAGGCAGGGCATTATTGCTTAAGTATTAAGCAGTCAGTAATTGTTGCTTAATTACATGTTCATTGCCGGGCAATATTGCCTAATTCCCAAGCAGGGTAATGTTGCTTTATTATAAGACAGGGCCTCAATGTTTTCTTGCATAACAATACATTTTTGAAAGGAATGGCATATACATTTGATGAAACTTGAAATAATTTGCCTCAAGGCCAAAACTTTTTCCAACTGCCTTTAAAATAAAGGTCTAGGAATATTATACATGTAGCTATGTACATGTATAAGCATAAAAATGATTAGTTGATACAAAATTAATATTTGTTTGTTTGTGTTGGAAGCCATTGAAACACTCTCAAATCTGTTTTAGAGCCAATCTGTTCAGTACTAAGCAATGAGTGTAAAGTTTCTTGCTCTTAGAAACAACAGCTTGTCCTGAACGGGGTTTGAACCCACATGGTCAGCAATTCCTAGATTGCTATTCCCATGTATAAACCACTCAGTCACGCTGCCACTGTGTTTGAATCTAGTATGGTCCCGGTCAAAAATTAGGACAGATACACTTCTTTAGCTTTATCTTGAAGTATAAGATTTAAATAAGAGATAAAAAAAATAAAAATGTCAAACTCTGTTTAGCATATAGTCAAACAAACAATGCATCATTAGTTATTCTATGAATGTCAATTTTTTTCTGAAGAAGACAATATTTCACAAGCTGAAGAAAAGTGTTTGTTTTTATTAAACTGATTATATACAAGACTCCAGGATTAATTATGTTGTGACCTTGTCTATTATACAGATGATGAAAGTGCTATAGCAAATGTGAATTATGATGAGAATGGAGCAATTCTTGCCAACATTGTCACTAAAGATGATACGTATGTTATTGAGGTAACGTATACTAGTATTAGATGTTTTAACCCTTATTTTTAGTTCATTTTGGAGTCACTCTGATGCTGCAAATGGTAATACAATGACATTCAATCTTTATTACTGGAGGAAGATCCCAGATATCTCTCTGTTTTGTGTATTATTTCAGGCTCAAGCAGGTCACATGTGTAGAATCACCAACCCTTGGTAGCCTAGCTGGGAAACTTTCCCACTATTCTTTACAGTTTGGGCTAAAAGTGATTTTTGCAGTGTTTGTTTGTAAAGGAAGTTCTTGTGCCACCAATATGGAGAATAACAGTGACAAACAATGTTAGACATTATGCCAAATGCTGTTAAGAAAAAATCTTGCTGTTATTTAGAAATTCCACTTTCAGCCTAAATTCAATTTTAAAGTCCCCTCTGGTATTTGTATACACATTATAGACAATTGCTTAACAATGATATGTTAAGGGTTACAGTATAAATTACTGCAGATATTTGTTTTATTGCTAGCATATATAAATCCCACTGCTCAGTATTTCATGAATAAATTTCTCAGAAAACGTCGTTAAGAAATGCTAAATGGGCTATACAAAGTCTTTGAATATCTTATGAATACACAAAATATAGGTCAGAGAATTAAGTACTGTAAGAATAAATGCATGTAGATTTCTTGTTAGGCAGTACACCACTAAATCAATACATCAATTACCAAGAGGCTGTTTAATAATGGTAATCAATACACTCATCACCAAGAATCTTGTTTAATAGTTGTAATAATTTTATTGCATCAATGCACACAATGATTCGATGGTTGTCAATAATTTAATCAGATTTCACTTTTGGATTTTTTGTATGTACTTTATACATGTATATTTTTCTACTGATTGGTACTATGTTCCTGAGACTTCTTAGTTCACAACAGTAAATTTTATGAATTGGTCAAGGCCTGTTACTCTAGCATTGACTTTACTGAATTATCCCTCTTTGTGTAGATTCAAATAATAACAATATGTAATATTCTGGCTACTGTTTTACCACCAACACTGACCAAACGCTGGAAATTGAATTAGGTGTGTTTTTCTATAAGCAATAGCAACTTGTACGAATTTTTATAAATCTGCATTCTTTTTCAAAATAAAAGCATTATGTGCACATAAAAAAACAACAACTCTTACTCACTGTCCTTTTTAAGAATGTTTACCACCACATTCAACATTTTTTTGTATCATTATTTATATTTAGAAGTGTTATTGTTTATATTTTACAGCCATCCTGGAGATTATTGCCAGAATCAGACAACCACACTATGGTGTCATATAGAAAATCTGACATGAAATTTGAATATGCTGATAATGGACAACACATGTAAGTTCTCACCACTTAAATATATTGGATAATGTGTAATTGAATAAATATCGGATCATGATGGATTATTAATACAAATATCATATCATACAGGATTGTTGTACAAATATTGGATCTCTAGCATTATTGATACAATTATTGGGTCATGCAGAATTATTGATACAATTATTGGGTCATGCAGAATTATTTATACAATTATTGGATCTCTAGCATTATTGATACAATTATTGGGTCATGCAGAATTATTGATACAATTATTGGGTCATGCAGAATTATTTATACAATTATTTGGTTGACAGAATTATTGATACAATTATTGGGTCATGCAGAATTATTGATACAATTATTGGGTCTACAGAATTATTGATACAAATATTGGATCTTGCAGAATTATCAACGTGATTATTGGATCATAAAGATTTATTGATACAATTATTGGATCGTACAAAATTAATGACATGATTATTGGATCATGCAGAAGTATTAACATTGCAAGAGGCACCTATAATATTGAACTTGTTGAATAAAACAATATTATGCTTGCCAGAGGCTCGCATGATATGATTTTATTCAACTAACCTACACTTATTGAATATTCTCATATACAGAAGTTATATTTTCTTATTGAATTATGTACACATGTATTTAAATATGCAATAATGATAACACAAATATTGATTTGTATTTATTTGATTGGTACACAGAGTTTAATGTTTTTCAGACATCCTGTATGTGGCATTAAAGAAGGGAATGATGATGATGAGTTACATGGTAGAGTAGAAGTGGAACAGCATGGTAAATAATTGCATCACAATATGAAAAATAGGCCCAAAGTCAGAAAAATAGGGTCAAAGTAAAAAAAAAATTGGCTCAAAGCTAGAAAAATAGGGTCAAAGAACTGGTTTGAAAAAATAGCTTCAAAGCAAAAACTATGGGGTCAAAATTAAAAATATGAGGGTCACCTTAGTTTACTGAATTTCAAATGGAAAAGTTTATCCTCTAAAATTTTTCTGCTCCTAAATTCTTTGACTGTTTTTGAATAAGACATTGAGTTAACTAATAAATGAATTTACTTTTTAAAAATGCTTAATGTAATGCCAGGTCCAATCTACTTCTTATTTTCTTTATTTACAAAAAAAATAAAATATTTTTGTCGTTACAATACTTAGTGATATTAATTTGGTGCCACCATGATCAAAATATAAATCTGATTTAACAGACTGTTTATTAAGCCTTTATTACACGAGGGTCGAATGATTATGCATATTTAAACCTCATGACATGTTTTCTAATTATAGAATCTCACAGATACAAGCGCGAGACGTCACCATATCTTGCCGAGAGAACAACTTGCCAGTTGATGGTTGTTGCTGACTACATGTTCTACAGACATATGGGAGGATCTTCAGCTAGAGCCACCGCCCTTTATCTAGTATGTTATATCAATCCCTAGTTTTTAGCTCAACTGTTCCAAGAATAGGGAGAGCAATTGTACTCACCCAGATATCGGTGCCAGCACCACACTTTAGTAAATAATAGGAGGTCACTATCCAAGGCAATGACTCTAACATAGATATTGACATAATCATGTCCCTTTTTATACTTAGATTTTTTCATTATCAAGGCTCTTGTTATAGTATCAAGTATCTAGGCTCTTATTTTACTATCAAGCACTTTGAATTGTGGAGCATGCTGTTCTATTGACAGCCCTTGTCCAAGTGTAAACCCTTTGCCTACCAGTGGCTGCAGAATTTATTCTGGAATTTTCCCTAAAAATGATGAATGGTTTTTGCCAGATTGAAAGATTGACAAGTCCATTTAAGTTACTTAGCATGGAAAAGGTTAAAATAGCGCTCTACAGGATGAGCGAACAAATTTTCGAAAGATAACACTTAGTCAGTAGAGAGAAATGTATCATTTGTGTACAGAATGTAAATATTCAAGTGACATTTTGTATGCTGTGCAAAATGTGACATAAATAACTATTATAACACCTGATTTGGCACTGTCCCTATTGTAGTTAGGCTATTTCGATTGTAAGTAGGTATTTATGGTGTATAATAAGACTTTTTAGAGCCTATGTTTACTCACCTTCTTCAGGGTAATTTTCGGTAATACAACAAATATTGTATTTTATTTGTTTTCAGATTAATGTGATACAGTTTGTGAACACAATTTATCGCAACACGCAGTTTGACCAGTCCTCTAATTCTATGATAGGTGTAGGGTTTGAGATTGGAGAGGTAAGAATTAAATTTTAAAGGTCTTCCTCCACCAGTCAAGCCGGAAAATCGCCATATGACCTATACTGTGTTGATGTGACGTAAAACCCCAACCAAAAAATTATGAAACACTTTCATATAACAGAGAGTCGTTCAGTTTAGTCCATTTTTATATAAAGTAGACTAAAACTGCATGAGATTAAACAAAAAAACATTGAAATCAAATCGGCGCTCAGTAAGTCTCAACTATTAAAGGAAGTCTACTGAGGTCCAAAAACGTAACACATCATATTTTAATTTTTTACATAGATCAACAGCGGCACTTGAAACAAAGATATGCAAAAGATAGTAAAGAAATACACTCAGACATAAATTGAAAAGCTCTGAGTCTGATTTGAGTGAAAAGTGTTGCAAAGCTTTTCAATCTTGGGTCATTTTCGCATTAAGAAAAAGTATTCTGGAAAAGCAGAGTAAGCAAATGATCTGAAATTTTGCATGCAAGTTATGAATCTGCACCCACATCAAATGGAACATTAATCTTGAAAAATTATTTCCAGTTTCGTAATGTCAAAAGACCTCAGTGGAGTCCATTTAATTATGATTTTTTTTTCTGCATCATATGTAAAGGTTATTATTTGCTTTCTGTTTATAGTTCTTTTTTTTCTATAAATAGATTATTATATATTTCTATTTATAGATGAGGATACATAATGAGTCATTTTCAGTAGATACAAAATTACAAGGGAAGAATCACTACAACATAGAGAGAGGGAAGTGGGACACAAAAGATTTTCTAGAGGTATTTAGACAGAATAAAAATTTAATATACAAAAGCTTATTTTAGTCAATTTACATAAAAAAAACATGAATTTGAATAGAATGTAAGATACAAGGTTTTAAATCCCCTTAACAGATTGACAAGCTTATTTTTTTATGCCACAAAACTTTCTAGGTAGCTTAATGAAGTTGTATGATTGTATGTATCCACTCATGCCTTGAGTTTAAAAAAAAGAAGATGACAGACACCAAGAATGTTAAGCTACAGTAAAATCTGAAAAATGCTAAACAATTTTATTTTGACTGTCAGAGGTGGTGGTGGTGTTGGTAGTTTTCACTCCAGATCATGGCAGTAAGCCACATTGAATTGGGCAGAGCACAGTTCAGCCACCGCATCATTCCTGGTGTCTGACAAGAAATTATAATGTTAGCTACTTACTTTACATGTAATTGAATATATCATTCACAGGCATTTAGTTTTGACAAGTACTTCAGGAGATACTGTTTGGCACATCTGTTTACATACCGGCAGTTTGACGATGGTGTCCTGGGGTTGGCATATATCGCCTCAGATAGAAGGGCTGCAGTTGGTGGTATTTGCTCAAAATGTAAGATTTTTTTTAAAAAAAAATCATATTATAGTAATAGTATCAAAATTGTTATGCTCTAATGCATATTGAGTAATATTTAAACTAATTAAAACTTGAAAATTTGGAGAACCCTTTTTTGCTATACAATGTACTTTGTTGAAAGAAATGAAAAGTTTTATATTTTGAAAAGAAAAAAAAAAGTTTTCCAATGCATTTGACAAGTATCAGAAGCTAGATATTCCGGTCTGTACCAGCAGACAGTATAAGATTCTTATAGGGTCACACCCAAGTTATGTACCTCATATAACACCAGTTCTTGGTAAGTTCAACGAAACAGATTTAAATATGGTTCACATAAGTTTCAAACTTTCATAATTATAAATCTAATATAAAATGTTTAATACAAACAAGATTATATAACTAGCAAAAAATATGAAACAGATTATTAAAAAAGTTAAGGAGCAAATTTTTATTTACTATCACACAAAATTATTTTGTCATATTTTCAGCATATCCGAAGTACTCAGGTGTAAGCATGACATTAAATACAGGCTGGAGTTCCTCCCAGAATTCAGCAGGGCACAGATTACTGGCTCTACAAGCACAACTTGTTACATCACATGGTAACAGTAACCTTTATCTTACCTATCGCTTATTATACTTATCTCTTCATTTGTAATAACTTTAGCAGACCTGAGTACCCATTTTTCATATCTGAATATTCATTGACAGGTTGGTTTTTTATCTGGCCAGAATATTCATAATCAAATTATTATTTATTTCATCTAATTGGGTAATGAGATCAAAGTCATTTGAGCTTGAAATGAATGTTTCTGCTTTGGTTTTACTCAAGTGCCCGCTTGAGTAGCCTCCAAGGTGTTTCTCCTCTTGACAAAATAATCTAATAATGTTTTAGAGCATGTTACATTTCATCACCTGAAGAAAGCAGGAAGAATGTGAAATTATTTGTCATTAAAAGAAGAAAAATGTAAACAAAGTAGTATTTTGACTTCCACTAAATCACTGTAATTGTATAGATTGCCAAAAGACAACAGAAGCAAAGATTGGTTCAGGTAATTGGCCAATGAGTATTTTAGGAAACTGTAACAGGACACAGAAAATAAAAAGTGTTTGAGAAATAACATTAAAGCGTTTCCAGGGCTTAAAGGGCCTTTAAAGCTTTCATCACAAATATGGTAAAATATAAGGTGAATGATAGATTTAGTCAATATAAGTTACTGTCTTATTCATCTTGGCATCTATGTGTATGGTCTTTTTAAGATTTGTTGAATTTATACTTTTCAGAGTTTGGTCATAACATGGGCAGTGAACATGATCCTGAAACAAAAAACTGTGCCCCTTCAGAATACAAGGATGGTAAATACATAATGTATCCATGGGCAGTGAGTGGATACGATAAAAATAATCTGGTATATAATGAATTTTTTTCTTCAATATATCATTATATGTAAAAAGAAGGGTCTTGTACTTTGAAATGCTCACAGCAATGAAAATATAATATTTTTATGTGATAATCAAAGTGCTGAAAATTCTGAAATAAGATGATTGTTTAAAACTTTATGGATCAGGGGAAGTAACTTCTGTATTTTCACTGAAAAATATATTACAAACCTTGTAGGATTCTTATATGAAGTGCCTGAAATTATGTTTTTACCCCACAAAAAAGGATGACTTTTGTTGCGTACTTAATCACTTATACAGTGCATGTTTTTAAAAAAAATCCATGAAAATGATAAATGGTTTTGTCCACCTCGAAAGATGGAATAGCCCATTAAAGATATTTAGGGTGGTATTAAGGTTAATGAATATCAGTTTTATTCTTTCTTTCATTTCATTTTTTTTTCAGCTTTTTTCACCATGCAGTAGGGAGTACATTTTCAAAGTTCTAAAAATTAAAGGCTATGACTGTTTTATAGGTAAATATATAGTTTTTGAATGATTTTTTAATAATTATCAATTTGATAATTTTCCAGGTTTTAATATTGAGTGCTGTGTTGCAAGCTGTAAAACGTGTCGGTCTTTCTAACTATAAATAAAGTTATGAATTTTTCAAAATTAGATCTTTTATTAGGCAATAAACAATTGTACAAAAAGGAATAGAAAGATTCAACACAGGAAATTTTCTTGTGGCATCTTTCAAGCTTTACGCCCCAGAAAGTAGCTAGTTATCAGTAATAGGGCATCTTGGTGGTTTGAAACCTAATCTCTAATTACCAGTGAATCAGATAATGAGTTTTTTGTAGAAATTGAATTTTATTATCTTAATATCACAGAGGGTCGTGGTGACGGAGCATTTTGTGGAAATGGCAGAATAGACGAGGGGGAGGAATGTGACGCCGGGTACCATACTAAAAATGACATGGATCTGTGTTGTAATGATAAATGTCAGCTACGTGCTGGAATGAAATGCAGGTAACCGGCCTTTTCCTGTCTTTGTCCAGACACTTCTATGTTACCTCCCTTGAGTCATAAAAACATTGAATTTTATACAAGTTAGATCAGTTTTTTTCTACGAGTATAGACTTACTAGTTAAAACACTTTAAAGTATTTATTTGTTTACATAAGAAATGTTTTGAAAGTGTCAAGAAATTATCTGTTATTTTTTCGGTTCCAGTATGTTTATGAAAGAGGTAATATAATTATGATGAAATAATTAAAAAAGTTCACCGGCTTGCTAAGCCATATAGAGAGAATATAGGATTTCTAATCCAGAGGGTTGCTTGGTAAATAGTTGGGCAAGGTGAAATTCTTGGGCATTGAGTCTAATGGTCATTTGCCTCTCACAGTTGATATGAAGCCATGTTCGCTTACACGTCCATCACTCGTTGAAATATTGTGTAGAAATTGTCAATTACAAGTTTATGCAACAAAAAAGTCTGGTTAGTTGGACTAACCTCCGGGATATGACCCAGATGTGTTGAAATTGGCGTAAAACAACCCAAAAAATATTATAGGAAACCAATCCCCTCCTTTTCTAATACTGTTGTACAAGAAAAATCTCCTTTCTAATTTTTATAACATTTCGATTTTTAGGGTTCTTATATATATAAAAGTTTTAATGTTAAAAATGATGATAAGAAATTTATAAAAATTTGATCTACCAACTTGTATGAAAAATGCTGATTTTGCTTTAATAGTTAAGGTAATTTACTGCTTTGGTGTTTTTTGTAGCCCAATGAATTATGGGTGCTGTTCTGGGATATGTCAACCAGCAACTACTAACGTTACATGTCGTCCTGCTTTAGAAGGTTCCTGTCTTGGCGAGATCAAGTGCGAGTATCCTTTATACATACAATAGGGACTTGTTTTCGAAGATGGAGAACTAAAATTAATGGATATTACATATATAGAGGATATTATATATAATACTGAATTTATTGAAGAAGTTGATTAAAATTATATTATGCAGGCCTGTAGCGAGCATAATATTACTTTATTCAACAAGTTCATTAAAGTCAGTAATGAACTTACACAAATTCACTATACTGTTTATCACATACCAAAAAAAGATCGTTTGAAGTGAAAAAGAAACATTCTTCATTGACAAGCCTACAGTATAGCGCTATGTTTATATAACACACATGACATCATGTCAAAATATATGCATGGCAGTGCAATACCATTTTTATGAAGTCGCAAAAGCGGCACGGGTATGTGATAAATGTATGCATAAAACTGTTACTGAAAACACTGCATTTAACAGTCAGGGATTGAACTTAGGTATCTGAATTGCCAATTCATCCTGCTAACTTTGGTTTCAACGGCCGTTGGCGATTATCTTTGACAAGTTACCTGGTAATTCTGTATCAACTGATTAAGCTTTATATTGCCTCATTTAACAAATCATTTTGAATAGACTTATTATACATATAGTCTCCAAAGTTGAAATCCAGTTACTGATATTGAAATTCTAGATTAACGGGTTAAATTAATGTCAGAAAAATTGTTTTCAATTATCTTTTGTCCAGATTGCGAATTTCCAAGATTCATGAATTCTGATTTAACACGATTTTATTGTAAACCATTTATCAAACGAAATCAGACTTAGATTTGCTTTGACTTGAAACTTCTGTTGTAAAATTCAGCAATTTTTCCTATGCCACTCAAGTACATAAGATATTGCATCTTGGGCTCATTCAGTGAAATTTATTTTATCATACACCGAAACAAACAAATAACTTATATGCGTTAGGAACTTTCCTTGACATCATCATAGTGGCGTTCATATAACTTGTCCGAACATCACAAACAACATCGCAGACGATACAGATTGCGTCGATCAGTAAGTATAGTAATTGTAAAGTATTTTAATACTATTGGAGGTTTTTCTATGTATACAAAAGGCTAGAAATGTGGCTATCAGACGCCATGCACTCGCTCTTCTTATTTTCTCCCTGTACAATATAAATTTATGTAACAATGTACATATTTGAGGCATCTCTAAATTACAGATTGTGGGATATTTTACAGTCATGTAATTAAAACAATCAAAACTAGGTATGAGAATATAAATAACATTGTCAAAATTTCAAAGTTAAAAATATCTGGAAAAAGGGTGTTCCCTTCGAAGCATTAATAACAAAACAAAAAAATTAACAAAATTAAAACTAAGATGTATTTCCTCAATCAATATGCATATTATTAGTTAAAAAGATTTTGACAGGTTATATGGCCCTATATAAATGATTATTTGTATATATAACCCAAACCACTAGGTTTTGTGAGGGTTTTATTGCAAACAACTATTAGAGTATTTATAATGAATTTATAAAACAGCAGAATTCCTTTATTTGAGGAAAAACGAAAAATACTCAATAAATTGACAGCAGCCCTGTGTATAGACTATGTAAACATCATGATTATTCAATGAATAGCGACGTTACAAACATGCAGTTGTATAATGAGTGGTATAATGGTAAATATGAATAATTATTCATCATTGAAAATAGTCAACATTGAACTGAAACAGTTGTGATAATTTTGACCTTACTCATCTAAATTGATGTTTCTTTGTTTTGGGTTTTCTGCTACATCGACACAGTATAGGTCATATCGCGATGTTCCAGCTTTTAATGGTGGAGGAAGACCTCAGGTGCCCTTCCGTGCATTATTTCAGGCATGAAGGGGCACCTGCGTAGAACCACCGACATTCCGTAAGCTAGCTAGATAGCTTCCTCACATGAAAGAATCCAAAGTCCCTGTCAGGATTCGAACCCACAGCGGTGAGGGGCAAGTGGTTCGAAGTCAACAACCTTAACCACTCGGCCACGCTAAATTTATGTAATGGTACTGTATCAATATTATTGTTTTCTTTTTCAGAGGAAAATGTAAAAATGGCATATGTCAGAATTTTTGTGAAAGATATAATAAGGATTATACACCTTGTATATGTGGAAAGGGTATGTTCAGTTTTATTAGCTAGTCTGATTCAAAGAAAAGTTGAGCTATTATGATTGCTGGGTTGTCATCTTACCGCGGACTAACTAGTTCTCAAACCTCTAAGCATTCAAGAGGTCTTTTAGTATAAATAAAAATATAATTTTATAAAAAATCTTTACATATGTACACTTTAATCTTTATGTAACATTTCTGTAAAATTTGACTGAAATTCAACAATCAAAAAAGCTCTATTTCCATCTTAGAAAAGCACAACCCTTTTTTTAAAACTGACATGGCCTCTTGAAATAAAGAACCTAATCTCAAACCCCTTCAAGTATCTCTAAAATTCTACTGTTTAGTTTAGCCAATGAAGTGATTTTTATATGACTATCACATGACAATTAAGTACCCTACATGATGCAGGTACCTGCTTTAAGATATTTTTTTTTCAAAATAGTTAATGGTGTATTTATGGGACTTACAAAGGTAATAGCAATTTGTATGAAATTACGCTAAGAAATAAAATATGTAATGTAATTATTTGTTCCTATGCATTGTTTTCATTTGACATCAGCAGACATGTCTGTCAGAAACAAAGCTTTTAAGCACACAAGTTCAGGACATCATAGTCACTTCTAGTAAAAAAATAACAGCACATTAATGAAAGGTTTGATAATAGGTTGGTTGTGAGTTAGGTACTTATACGATAAATATGATTTGTAGTCCATTATTCAAGCATTTTAAAAGTTATCAATATGAAACTTGGAATACTTGCTTATCATGACAAGGTGCATACTTGTTTATCATGACAAGGTGCATACTTGTTTATCATGACAAGGTGAATACTTGTTTATCATGACAAGGTGAATACTTGTTTATCATGACAAGGTGAATACTTGTTTATCATGACAAGGTGAATACTTGCTTATCATGACAAGGTGCAGTTGTTACGACACTGGACGTAATTCTGAAAGTCATATTTTTTGAGTTACACCCCTTTTCCACAGATGAGTGTTAAGACAGCATGCAGCACTCTTGTTTCAAAGAATAAGGAGAGCTATCTTAGTCCCCCGAGCATCAGTGGCGTAACCATTTATGTTAAATTTTGTGTACCACCTAAAATATTTTCAAAGTTCATTGAAATAGGCTTTGAGTTTGAAACTTTGCACACTTGTACACCATCATGCCCCCTTTTGACTTTGAATTTAAAAGTTTGCGTACTACCTATGCTTCCAACCTATTCATAGGAGGAGGTAACTCTATTAAGCATTTTTACAGAATAATGCCCCTTTTGCAACTTAGTTAAGGGTTGTGCTACGAATTAATTTTTAGATTTTAAGCCTTAAATATTTGAGCCGCGTCACGGCAAAATCAAGGTAATGTGTTTGCGACCAGCATGGATCCAGACCAGCCTTCGCATCCGCGCAGTCTGATCAGGATCCATGCTGTTCGCTTACAAACCCTATTAAAAGTGGAGAAACTGATAGCGAACAGCATGGATCCTGATCAGACTGCGCGGATGCCCAGGCTGGTCTGGATCCATGCTGGTCGCAAACGCATTACGTTGGTTTTGTCGTGACGCGGCTCATTTCCCCTTCAGCTTACCCTAGATGCCTTGCATGTCAGTCCAGTCATCAGACAGTCCCATAAATAGAAATGTTTTAAGTTTCTGATGAATTGGCTCCCTTTTCAGACTTTGCTTTAAATTTTAGTTAGTTACTACTTAAAAAATTTGTATTTTATAATGTAATACATGTATATTGATAATTCAAATACAGGCATCCTCATTGCATTCTACTTATTATTTATTCCTTTTTTTTGAAAATATTGAAAAACAAAACTATCAGAAATTTGGTGATGATGTGTAATTAGATCAACTATACGAAGTATATGGAGAGCTGTCCTACTCGCCCTGGTGTCCGCGTCCAGATTTCAGATTAAAGTTTTGGTGCAGTAAAATATTTTTCACTATAACTTTTTCATTTCTTATGGTATCGACTTCAAACTTCGAATGTATGTTCCTTATCATCAACCACATCTTATGTGACAAGGTTTATAACTCTAGAACAAATATTTTCAGATTTATCACCCCTTGAACTTAGAATTTTCCTTAAAAAATACTATATTGCAAGAATTATCTCCCCATAAACTTAGATTTTTTTAATTGAAAAATGTTATTTTTTACTATAACTTCTTTAGTTTTAAAGGTATTTACCTAAAATTTCAAATACTTATTCCTTATCATCAATTACATCTTATGTGACAATGTTCATAACTCTTGAAGCTATTCTCTCTTTGAACTTAGGATTTTCTTTAAGAAATATAACTTCTTTACTTTTTAAGGTATCTACTTCAAACTTCAAATATATATTTCTTATCATTACACACATGTTGTGTGACAAGGTTCATAACTCTAGCGCGACTATTTTCAGACCCCCTTGAACTTTGAATTTATGTTAACAAACGTTATTTTTTTACTATTACTAAATACATATTTGATGTTTCTTTCATAGTTTTGTCTTTCTTACTGCGTCCAGTATTTTATTAGTTGAGCTTCACTGTCTCCTGGGACAGCTCTTGTTTTTTTTTTTATTCTCAACCAATGTTCCATACTTTTGTATTTAGTTGTAATATATACATGAATGACAGAAATTGATCTAAAAACTGAAGTTTTATCAAATCTCAAAGCCACAATTATCAATGATATTATGTTTTACATGTATTTTTTAGAAGAATTTGCGTGCTATAGATGTTGCCGTCACAAATATCAGATGAGCGAGTGTGTACAAATTAATGACACGTTTCTCCCAGATAAAAGACCGTGTTACCAAGGACTTTGTAACCAGGTATTTTTTTTTTTTTTTCAATTTATTTTTATGTAAACTCCAAATTCACTTTGTAATACAAAAATATTCCATAGCCATGACATTGAAATAATTCTTGGTAGTCTTGGTGTTCAATAAAATGCTTGTCCAATGTAAAAAAAAATCAAGTTTAAGGTGAATGCATAATGTGCTCTTGAATATTTTCTAGACAACAAATTACTGAAAATATATTACCATTTTCAATAAAAAAAACTGAGGTGCAGTAGTATTTTTTCCTTTAAAAAATTATATTCCTTTTATAAGAGCGTCTTAGCAAAAAGGTGCCATTTTTAGGCAAATAAGGACCCCCGTCTTTAAAGCAATCCATCGTATAGCTGGGAAAAATACTGTATTTTATTCCTTGGTCTTTGGTTAAATATATATAAGTCACTTATTGTAAGAAAAACATAACAATGTCTGGTCATTATCTTCGGACATTAAGTGTTATGGTCATTTATCTCCCATGGCTGATTCAGTGATGTTGTAAGATTAGCAGTCGGTCACTTACTACTGAGTTATCAAGGAAATCCCGTTAGATAGACTGCCAAGATATGACTTAAACTGTTTTAAAATCGCTCTTAAAACCAAAACAAACAAATCATGTATTTACTTGATCATAATTAGGCTATCATCGTCAGAATTAGATAGTTTACTAGAATTGTTTAAAAGGTCTACATATATTTTTAACTTTTGCCAGAATCTTTTTGCTTTTCGTCCGAATCTACTTGATTTTTGTCAGAATCTGTTTTGTCAGGTAATATTAACATTTTTCAGAATCCTATTGGGAGGGTGTCAAGTGGTTAAGGTCGTTGACTTCAAACCACTTGTCCCTTACCGCTGTGGTACCGACAGGGACACTAGCTTACAAAAGGTCAATGGTTCTACTCAGGTGCCTGTTCGTACCTGAAATAGTCCATGGAAGTGTACCTGAGATCTTCTTTAACCAGTAAAGCTAAAAAAAATCACCATATGACCTATACTGTGTTGGTATGACCAATTCAAACAAAAAATTCCTATTGAGTATTGTCAGATTGTTATGAATCATTCCTTAATCATAGGACCTGAGTTAGGATATTATAGTAAAAAAAAAATGAAATAATCATAATTACACATACAGGATATACAAATGTAATGAATTGTTCCTTTATTTTGATCATAGGGTCGGTGTGAGAAGGTAAAGAGGGATATGATCCTTCGGTTGTTTAATATTATAGAAGATATATCCATCGATCAATTAGGTAAGTAGCAATTTAACTTAAAAATGTGTTTTAGGTGTTAGGAAGAATTAATACTATTATAAAGATCTGTAGAGATTTCATGGTAAATCAGTTGCAAGGGTGATTCCTCAGCTCCTAGTTGAAATTAGAGACATTATGTGTAATGACTAAAAGTCTTTCACTGAATAAGAAATCATATAAGATTAAGGACACTTTATAATAAAAGTTGGTAACTACTGGCCAATTATCCAGGAAGGCCTGTTTGATTGACCGACCCTCAAGATTTTACCAAAAAGACGTTAAAATGGGGCATAAAAAATTCTACAGATGTTATATTGAACATGACTGTATAGTATAGAAAAAAAGTACAACATCTATCATTGTTAAATTGTTATGAAAATTTAGGAAACTATTTATCACATATAAAATGATACTTTATATATTTCAGTTGAGTTTATGAGAAGTAATATAGTGGGTACTGTTATAGTATTGTCTTTATTGATATGGATACCAGCTAGTTGTACCATTAGTTTTATTGTAAGTATATTTTTACTTAAAGGCTCATTATGCCTCGGAAACAAAATCTATTTTTACTTCTTAAAAAAGGGCAAATATAATTTTTATAAGTGTCGTTTAAATTCTAAAGTAGCAGTAATTAAAAAAAAAAAAAAGATACAAAGAAAGAAAGAACAAAAAAGAAAGAATTGTATTTGTTGCTTATTAAATGTATGTAAATTTGTTATGAATTTTACAACATTAAAGACACATTATGCCCCAAAAATAAATATATATTTTTACGTTCTTTAGAGAGGGAAAACCAGAGTTTTTTAATGTATAATGGTTTTATGCATGTTAGATGCTTATAACTAAGAACATGAGCTGAATGTAAAATTATTTGTCATAAAAGTAGCAAAATGTAAACAAAGAAGTATTTTGACGTCCATACAAAATACTAAATCACTATTACTGTACTCATTGCTAAAAAGGAACACCAATGAGTATTTTTTTGGAATCTAATAAAGTATCCCAAAAATAAGTAGAATTTGACAAATGAAAATAGAAGTGGCCCCTCACCACTGTGGGTTTAGGGAGGAAGTGAGGTAGCTATCCAGGTAGCTTATGGAACGCTGGTGGTTCTACTCAGGTGTCATTTTCATGCTTTTAACTTTTGTTGCACCATTAAATAATTAGTTGATGCACATCATCTTTTGTTATTACAGGATAAAAAGAATAATAGGAAAGAAAAAGCCAAAAGGAATTGGATGAGTAGATCTGTAAGTTTGTTTAACTTGTTTCAATATTCTTACCTTTATGATAATAGTTATGCAAGTTACTGATGGAAGTTACTGATGGTATTTATACAGGAGAATATATCCTGAATGAAATAAATATTATCTTATTCGCCAGCCATGGGTTATGTTTATGTCAGCAAGGTTATATTCTTCCATTTATCCAGTATAATGAATTTATGATATTGCAATTTGTTATTGATGACAAGTTCATATAAAAAAAAAAACCACCAACTTTAGATTGTTTTCATTGAAGAGAACAAATTTATGCATGTAAAGAAGATGACATTAGACGTTCAACAGCTACGATAAGTGCTGCCAAATAAAAAGTAATTCAAGTATAAAGTCAAAATTACAGTGTAACTTTTAAGTATTTTTTTAAAGTAATAGCATTTGAATTGAGAAAAATGCCGTAAAAAACAAAAACCCAATAATAAATTTTTATGCACACACAAACCATTTACAAAATGTAGAAAACATTATTTGTGCACACTTTAGTTCTTCATGTTATACCGTAAAATTCCTATTAAACGCCCTGGGGGCTAAACATTTTCCAAAAAGGGGGGCTATTATTACTACACTTTTTTCCTAAATCCAAAATCATTAAAAATACATTAGTTAGTTAACAAAATGTTGGTAAATAACATTAAAATGTGTTAAGATTTTAATTGTTTGTGATACATTTTTGTTGTTTACTATGAAATAAAAAATTTTTTGA
>NW_026863323.1:0-45498 GCF_026571515.1 Ruditapes philippinarum | reverse complement strand
ATCCCCCTTTGCAATAAAATCAAGTAACTTTCAGATACCCTTACTTTTTTATCAGATACACTCAAGTAACCCTATCAAATTAGCTAAGTAATTATTTGATAATTCAATGTTCTATCAAATGAAGTCAAAAGTTTTATAATTAAAAAAAAAAAAAAAACTTTGGGAAAAAAAGTTAAAATATTAAATTCTCAAGTAACTTTTATATCAACTCGACTATCAGTAACTATCAAATTATCAGATAAGCTGAAATAGCTTCCAAATACTTTGAAATAAGTTTTATTTGTAGGGCACGAAATGTCGTGGTTTTCGTGGGTAATTCAATCTTTGAATTCAAGATCCGCGAAATTTTATCGTGTCTCTATTCTTTATATTACACACTTGCGTCGGCGCTTTTCCGGCCGATTATTGTGTTATGAATGTAGACACATAACAAGGTTAGCTTTTAAAAAAAGCTAGTAGCGGCTCGCTTCGTAATATTTTTCCAGGGGTGCGTTTAAATGTAAAAAATGACTGTGTCACAGTTCTGTTAGCTGAAGAGACTTCAGCGAACATCAAAATAAAAGTGACATAAAGTTATGGAAGCCAGTTTCACTCAGTTTAACAAAGAGGAATATGAGTATATATGAAGATGCATGTAAACAGATAGAATGAAGTCCCTATGTCTATGCACATTTACTATATGGCCTTTTGACCTTGACCAAATAAATGTTTAGAAATAGGTAGAATTCATAAAGATGTCTCTTTATACGAAGTTAAGTTTGTAATATGATATTTAGTATTGGAATGAGTGACAGACACAAGTCCTAAAGTAAACATAAGTTGTCAATTAATTCAGCCAGAAAAGCCGGATCCTATTAGAAAATATAAGGATCCCGGAATAAACCAGTCTTAGATGCTTTTCAGATAAGCCGGGATCCTATTTAAACATATAGGATCCAAGGAATTGGCCAGTTCAGGAATATAGTTTTCAGAAAAGCTGGGATCGCATTAAAACATAAAGGGATCCCGGGATTTGACCAATTCAAGAATGTAGTCTTTGAGTTTTCCAATTAATTAGGCATATAATTATAAGTATTGTGATTTTTATGTTTGTTGATAAATAGCTCTAGATATATTTATATCCAAAATTTAATTAATTTAACGTTCATTACATACAATAAAAAACTTAACGTTTAATGGCCTTTCATTACGACATTAATCAACACAAATATAGTTTATAAGTTTTTCCTCTATATCTTATACGATCCCGGATCCCGGCCAGTCCGGTCGTCCCGGATCCCGGCCAGTAAATATATACACTAAATACCGGAAAGGATAAAATGACCGGAAAAAAGGAAAAAGAAAAAAATGCACAGAACCAGGTATACACTTATGTTAATTAACCAACAGAGAAAACAGGTGAAATCGCTAAATCAAAAGTCAGTGTAAATATGATTTATTGAAAAGAATTCATGAAAACAAACATTTTTAATCATCATAATATCTTTGCGCTCAAAACAATACTTGCTGCTTTTTAAATATGGCGTGAAAATTGAAGTTTTTTTGACGCTATGTAAGATTAAATTTGATTGGCTAAATAATTTTGGATCTTAGCCCTGATAGATAAATTTTTATAGAAAGCTGGAAGCCAAGCTTCGATTAAATTTTT
The DNA here is from genome assembly GCF_026571515.1 of Ruditapes philippinarum. Lineage (NCBI taxonomy): Eukaryota > Metazoa > Mollusca > Bivalvia > Venerida > Veneridae > Ruditapes > Ruditapes philippinarum. The sequence continues at coordinate 43,850 of NW_026863323.1, read as the reverse complement.
GGATGGATTCGGAGTTATAGGTTGTTTCTCAGTAAATTTCTAACGAGCCGGCATAAAGTTAGTAACAGATAAAACCGTACACAGTTTAGGTTTGCAATATTTAAGAAACTTGAAAGAAAAGTCGATTATATTTCTCAAATTGCTGTCACAAATACCGTCGCATATACACATCACGGGGACTTTTGATCGTTGTGGGCTACTTAATTGTGTAAGCCAGGAAACTTGACATAAACGAGTTAATATGGGAACCCGCTACTATAATAGGCGTTAATATAAATTTCAGTTTGCTCTTGTTAATTGTTGATGCAATTAAAAATAGTTTAGTCTTTGTCGTAAGTAGAGTATACAAAACAATACAAAAAAACGTTCACTAAAACAGATTTGTTGTACATTCTTTTGTCGTTTATAGACGATCCTGTTTAATCAATTTCAATTTATAATTGTGCGACTGTTATTCAGTAAACATCAAAAACGTCTACTCTTTATTAGATCAACACAAGCTGTTTACTCAAATTATTTATTTATATGCATGTTACACTGCTAACTTTAAGAATATCTTTGGTGACTATCAAACTAGTTCAGGTAGCCAGAACATAAACTCTAATAACTATCAGAGTAGCTAAGATAAAATCAGGCAACTGTCAAATTGGCTCAAACAACCATCTGATAAAATTTATTAACTATCACAACAACTCACGAAACTTTCAGATAAACTCAAGCAACTATCAAATAAGCTTAAGAAATCATCCGATAAACTCAAGTGCCTATCAGATAAGCTTAAGTAACTATGAGATAAACATAAGTAACTATCAAATAAATTCAAGTAACCATCAGATGAGCCCAAGTAACTATCAGATACATTTAATTTACTATCAGATTAGCGCAAGTGCCTTTCAAAGAACTATCAGATTAGTCTAAGCAAATATCAACATAGCTCAAGTTATACTCAGATTAACGCCAGTAATTATCAGATTATTTCGAGTTTCCATCAGATAAACTCAACTTATGTAATAGATTAATTAATTAATTATACCATAATCACGTGACCTTTCTTATGCCTTGACCTCACGAGACAATGGTGTATCTGTTTTAACCAGAAACACTTACTCCTTCGATGAAAATTATACCATAGTCTGGGTATGGTATAATTTACGGTTATTGGAAATTATACTTGGAAGAATTTTACATAAGAAGAGCTATAGGTTAAATTTTAATAAACCTAAGAAACTATCAGATTCGACTTTAAAACGCTGCTCTGCTTGTTAACATATATTATTGACTTATGTCGGTTGTCAAAGGAAGTTTCCGCCGCAAAAGTAAAACGTTGAAAAATATCTTATTATCAAATTACTTCGAAAATAAAAGACACTAATATAAATGGTAACATTGTGATAAATGGCAAACCATCTTAAATATGCCCTTCAGTGATATGCAATATATATTATCTATTGCAGTGCATGTAAATATATTTAAAAGGGATTAAATGCTTCATATACATACTTTAAATCAAATTTAAAATTGAATTCAGATTTGCTGATATATGTTTTCCTTATAACGCAGTTTATACAAAAGTAACCTGCTGGCCGCTGTGAGCTAAATAACTTTAGATCTAGACGAAGAGTCTTACATAGCTAGAAATGCGCGCTTTCAATTTTAAAATTTATTCTTTTTTTTTTCTTTTTTTTTTGCAAGTCAAACCCTGCAGATCTGGTCATTATTTTAAAGATGAAAATAATGACTGACAATGTGTTGAGTTTGTTGTTTGCATCAAAAGAATCTATTATTTTACCTAGAAATACACATTATACTTATTTAAATTTAATTGTAGCTCTTGCAACACACATGTTGAATAGGTAATCGGATAAGAAGAAAGTCTCTAAACTGTGGTTGTATCATAAAAGAACTTGAAAGAATTTAACGTATGTTGAAAAATAAAAGCCATTGAATACTTAATTGGTCGACATCACAATAATTTTATGACAACTATGGAAGACAATAACACAAAAAAAACATACGAAAGACCGGTGGTAACATTCAAACTTCTTTATTCTTGGGTTCATCTTCACGAAATCACGATTTCAACGTCACGAATTCACGATTTTAACTAAACGAAATCACGATTTCAATGTCATTTTGATTTCACGAATTCACCATTTCAATTTAATTAAAGCTAAAATCGTAAATTCATGAAGTCCGTATGTCGAAAAGAAATAAATTTACGATGTTATAATTGTAAATTCACGAAGATAAAATCGGGAATTCGTGAAGTTAAACTGTCGAAACCGGTTGTCCGTGGTTACCTGAAACCTTTTTTTTACAATAACGCGGTCACTGTTAAAAATAATAAGTAAATGAGGACAGTCATGTAACCATTATAATAAAGAGTAAAATGTAAAAATGCAATTTTATTTCATTTTTATTGTGTTTTTGTTGTACAATAATTGTATGCGTTATCACTGCTTCTGTATTTGTTTTTTACAAGATCAATCTATTTTTAATTATTTACATTTATTTTTGGAAATTGAAATAGAAAAAAAATATCAAAATCATTTTGCAATTGTCATTCAAGTTTTTTTGTACGATATATTTAATTTCCTTTGGCTAACTTATTATAACATATCTCCGCAGTCGAGTACAAGTACTATGAAAGTGCTCGTAAATTGTATCGAAGAGCTTTTAACAAACACTTCATTTGAAGCACCCTGTCTCAGATAGTTGCGACGACTCTTATCAAATACCTGAGCAGTAATACAATATGTTATTGAAGTGCGCAAAACAGCGACATATATCTGAACTAATTCAAGACTTGGGTACCTGACCTATTGATATGTGATAATAAATAGTATTTCCATACTCAACGTTGTTTTTTTTTATAATAAACATTGTCACTATGTGGCATTTTATTATGTTGAGTGAAAATATGAACCATATTTCACAAAAAACAAAAACAAAAAAAACAAACTTTTTATTTAATTTCATTATCAAAGAGAAATGGTTACGAGCCCCCTTTCTAACTACGCAACTGCAATTGTAAAGCGCACAGTAAATGACTATATATAGATGCGTCTTGTTTTGCACGCAATATTTGGTGCTACATTGTGACGTCACGTAAACAACTCTTTAAACTTTTGTACAGCGTTAATGACTAGTTTAAGGATATAGGTTTTCGGATTTACTTTCTTAGTTAGACCATTTTCTATCATTCTAGATAGTTTTCAAAACCAAATTCAACAAAAAGTCGATTGTATTTATCAGATATTTCAAACAAATGGCGAAAGAAGTCCCTTAAAATATATATGAGTTTGACTCCGCCCACTTTCATATTTATATTTCATATTCATTTAAAAAAAAAAAGAAATATATTTGACTGATATAGCACCATATGTCATGCGTATATCAAATAATAAGAGGATATTTTTTCGATTGAGTGAAATATGGAATATATTTTCACGAAACATGATAAAATGCCACATATTTTCACGCATTTCGGGATACCTTCTCATTTATTTAATGATATTTAATTATATGAAAAGATTGATATTGAATGTTATATAACTGTACTTTATGTGCCACGCTTTGTTCAGTTTTAATTTTTATTCTACTACGGCCCGTAAGTTTTGTTTATTTCAAATCAATCATATCAGCAACATATGTCTCAACCTGACATTGTTATTATGTAATAACCGTTATCTACACGTAATAACTCGTACTTGAAGCACAACGAACTCATAAAGCATAACAAGTGGTTCGAAAAAAATGCAAGTTATGAAAATTATTAGAAGTAAGTTATTCTAAAGGCGTTTTCATAATCAAAATTAAACTTTTCAAAACTGTTTCAAAGCAGCATGCCTCCAAACAATGCTTATTTTCGTAAACATTTTGAAAATGTTGTATTGTATAGTAACCTTTTTAATGTATATTATTGTATAGTAACCAAAAGGACTCATTCAACACATTATCAACACCACGTTTATTACAACAAAAGGTTAAAATATGCAAAAAAATGCACTTGCTGCGTTTAGATGCGTTAGTAACGCAGTAGAAATACAGTTACACATAAAGAAAAAATTCACCGTTAATCGCACATAACATGTAAATTATTACTTGAATCTTGAATCTTTCTACTTTGCCAAAAATCTTTGTACATGTTTCCCAAGTTAGATTTATTGAAAAATTTTCGGTCGTCTGGAGGCATGCTGCTTTAAAACTATAACGTGCGTGCGAGTTTTGTGTGTTTTGTTTGTGTCTAATGTTAAATACGGGTTATATGGGATATTTAATAGTGGTTTTGTTCAGCACTGTAATAATGAAATCCAACTTATTTTGTATATTCAAATTTGTGTCGACGGTCAAATTTGATAACCTTTACATGGCGGTCTATAAATAGCTCAACGCAAGATAACAAGGATTTATGCTTCAGTAAAACACCAGCAATAACCTTGTAAATAAAATAATCTTATCTAAAAGGGTAACACTTGATTAGGCTGATTTACGACAATCGTGAAAAAATATCTTTAAGAATGTTCTAAAGATCAGCTACAAATGTAAGTGTTGTGACATACATAAATAAATATTTTGATACGTTGACATTATTTTTCACATACATCCCATCTAATTTTGAAAAAAAAAACACATTTTTAGATATCATTCTCTCCGTAATAAAACAAATGTACATAATGTATTACATGACTTTCTTGAATTAAATCTTCAAAGTTGTAGATATATACCTATTCTCCTTATATTGCAGCCCGAATGAGTACTTATCTGAGTAAAATTACTTTGGTCCTGGGCAAAGGTTCAATGACTTGAAGCATGTTACCATTGACATTTAAAGTGGATTGGTCTACAATGGGCTCATTCTTCGTAAGTATTAAAAATATTGATACAATAATAGTGTATAATGTAGCTGTTTTTATTAAATTTATCTTTAAAAAAATCATGAAACAGATATAAGAGAATTAGTATGAACATTTACATGATAAAAACTATTTTCTTTTTGAACTCTGCCTCATCATTACATGCTACATGTTTATAAGATCAAATATCTTACACTTGTCATATATGAATAATTTGTGTTTTTTTTGTTAAGTCTGATAATATACTATCAACGAAATAATCCATTGCATTACAGGCCATCAATACACACCAATTTACTTCAAGTTATCTTAAGGTTTTATTAAACAAGTGTTGGCAATGAACGTTATAATTGATCATTGCCATGATTATAACGCGAGAACTTTTTTCGAAGAAAACATTAGCACTAATATTATAAACAATAATATCAGTTAAGATTTTGACTAACTAAAAGATGGATAAGGTGTCATATTTAAGAATTAATTTGGTGCATAAAAATATTTTAAGTCACACAGTCATTAAGGTGAAGTTGTTTTTATAAGATACAAGTCGTTTTATGTGCCTAACGCATTTTAAATCTTCTGCGTCTCCTTCATAAAGATGTTTTCAAATTTAACAAAATGCTCGATAATTTTGTCAAAGTGCTTAACATTCACTTTGTTCCAAGTGTCTTGTCTCTGATTGTTACGAGGACTTGTATAAAACACTAATAAAATATATCTTTGGGTGGGTTCAAAATATAAACAAACATCGGCATATTTTATAAGAATCGTATAAAACAAACGAGTACTAATAAAACATATCTTGAAGCGCATTCAAAATATGAGCAAACATCGGCATATATTGTAAATGTCTAAAGACTTATATACACGCTGATATGTGATTCGTTATTATTAGCCTTTACCATTTTATACCTGTTTATAATTTATTTCGTACAATTCTGTTTTTATTTCTATATTGCATCACTCAACATCATATCTGAGTTATTTCACTGTCCTTGAATAAACAAATTCAATTGTTGTTGTTATCTACTTAAGGATATACTCTTATATGATCAAATTAAATATTTAAAATATTGATAATTGTTATGCTCAGTATTTTTTTTTGTAAAAGTAAAATAAACATGGTTTGACTTTACAGTGGATATGCAGATATGTTTTCTTTAAATTATACACATTATAGGTGGTCACAATATGAATACATGTATACTGTGTCATTAAAAATACTGGCAGTTTTTTTTTAAGGGTTAGCTTTACTTGACCCGTATAAGGAACGCAGATTCCCATAAATTTTGTTTGCAGATTTTGATCTAAATAGGACATATTCAGTAAAAAGTTTACAAATTTCAATAACTTTGTGTAATAAAAATATCTTATTCAGGGGGTAAGCATAGTATATTATCTTAAATATTAATGAATCACCATAATCGCGATAAATTTGTGAGAGAAAGAAAATTTGTTCACCGAAGACCAATGATCTGCTTTTTAGACATTTGATCATAGAAGCAAAGTGTGTGTTATATATTTAATGTCGTTTAAGACAGTAGTAAGGATTGCTGGGTTTTGCACATTATAATATCTCTCCAGGAAAAAACACAATATTACAGGGTTTGCAATGCAAACTATTTGTTTAGTTTTCATTTCTCTTTAGCTTCTCTTTTACAGACTACTATAAAGACATTGTATAAAATTGTATGTATGCAATTGCTTTCAGTTGAAAATCAATAATGACGATAAATATGTCAATGATTAAATGCACATCCTTCATGAATATTCTATAATGTGATTGATTGATTTTATTCAGATTTGTTTTTCAATTTCAATTGTTAGTTTGCTACTGATCAAGCACTAAGCTACTAAGATTAAATTGTTTAATACATACTAGTAGGTATTTCCTATTTGTAGCTAGTATTAAGTTACTTAATAACTTACAGGATTTGGGATCACTGATGAATATGTAGTCACGCTGACATTGTTGGTATAATGCAATACTGAACAAGCCTCAACATCTTCAAAAGAATTATAAACGCTAGGAGATTAGAATGCTTTACATTGAAAACTTAACTTCCCACATTCTTAAGAGATTTGTTGTGTCTTCTTGTCAACACAGATTGTAAGGCTTTATCAAGTTTGATACACATGATTTTAAATAATTTTAAATTATATAAAAATACGAGAGGTGCCCAACTTATTTTTGAACAAAAACAAAACTTTAAACAATTCTTTAGAAATACACATTTATTGTAGTAAATGTTTAATATAAGACCCATGACAGTTCTCAATCATTCTACAACGCTTTGGCCACGATTTTAAAGTCTTATTTCTAGTTTCTTGATCAAGTTTGCGCCACTTGTCCTTTAGGGCCCTTTTGAGACCGACAAGCGTGTTTATTTGCCGCTTCTGCAGCCGACGTTTTTAGAACACCCCAGATACCAAAGTCCATCGGTGCAGCATCAGATAATTTTGACATCCACTCCTCGAGGGTAATAAAGTTAATTTGATGATATTTCAGAAATGACAACGTTCTTCTAGATGTGTGGCTAAATGCATTGTCCTGGTGGAATGTCATTGCTTTTGCCCCCTTAGGAAAAATTCTTGGAACATCTTTCTCCAAAAATGGCTTGAGCACTTTGTTGATATAGTTCTCAGAGTTCACCTTTGTACCTTTATCGATGATCCGAATCTCCGTTTTCCCTCTAGAAGACACACCAGCCCATGCCATGAAACCGCTAGCAAAAGCATTGCGTTTAACAAACTTCAATTTCTCACCAAGGTTATCCCCTTTTCTATTATAACATACCTTTCTTCGCCCATAACTTTCGCCTTAGTAAAACATAGCTTCATCCGAAGTGACAAAGTTTTTCCATTGGTTGCATTTTCATTTCAGATAAAGCTTCCAGGATCTGGCCCTGCGCTTCTTAATTTGAGCCATTTTTAGTTAATGATCTTTGCACTTCTTTCGTAATTTTGCGTTCAGAATTTTGTTGATAATGTAATAGAAAGTACCCTTTGACACACCCAATCCTGAAGCCATTTCTCTTTGAGTAGGCGGATTCACTTTGGTGATGAGACGGCCAACCTTACTAATGACGTCAGGTGTAGCCGCCGTGTGCCGTTTTGTAAATGTCCCCCTTGTAACATTCGGAGAAATGACAATGCGTTGTAACCCTATTTAGCAGCGAATATTCCTGATGGAGCCCAAAGAAATGCTTTTACCCATAGATTTAAGCTCTTTTGAATACTTCTGTAGCTGCGGTTATTCTTCTAAAGCCCTAAAACTATACTCTCAACTTTGTCGCTAATTTTAGTACGTACCATTTTCTCAATCGAGCTAAAGTACATGTAAATGTATACATAGACTGTAACAAAACCGATAATACACAACAGCCACGATAAAATCGTGCATGTGTCTTACTAAGCACGAATTTCGTTTGTTCAAAAATAAGTTGGGCACCTTTCGTACATACACTCTGTAGACATAAATACATTGCCTTATATCGAAAACTAATAATAATTATTCCTTACTGTATAGAACTTTGCGTTCACTGACAGTCATGCCATGCAAAAAGTTAAATAACCTTGTATTTTGGTATGGTGGCTGATTTGGAACGCTTTTTTGCTTCGTGTTGTTGCTAGAAAAAGCACAATAAAGCGCAAACGGTGCATAGTCGGACTTTCGTCTTGTCGTCCTGTCGCTAACAATGCAGGCCAAACGGTGCGTTGTCCTGTGGCGTATTGTCACGGTGTCAATTTGTCGCTCTGCTCAAATCGAATGATTGGCATTTAAGCTAAGCGAAAGGGCGACATCACGACAACGCGCCGCACGTTAGAATAAGGATGACAAGGAGACAGTGCGACAACGCGCCGTTTGTCGTATTTGCTTGTAATAAAGCGATAGCGATATAGGTTTTGTTGTCGCTATATATATAACTCAGTAAGTTATTGTGTAAAATAGACTGTTCATTACAAAAAGGAAGTATGGTTATACAAAACTTAAATATCTGAGCAATGAAACTAGAGAGTATGATTATTATATAATCGCAAGAACTATAATTCACATTTTATTTTTAAAATGGCCGATGAGATTCAGAAAAGTTGTAATTCAAAAATGAGCATTGAAAATTCTTCCCTATAAATATTACGTGATACTTTATAGGATGAAGTCACAATAAATGCGCGCCAACTGTGAAATACAAGTAGTAACAAAAGATATAGACAGTGAAACATATTAAACATATCAAACATGCGTGATTGAACCTGTGTAAAATTTCGAATATAAGCAATGAAAGGGATCACTGATACGTGCTGTGACAATAATGCATGCAGAGTTTTCCGAGGAAAATTCTAATTAGAACTTCCTGAAAGAATGAAAGAGTAAAGGAAAACGTCCATTTACTCATAATTATGTATAGACTCAAGTGCATTTAATTTTATTCCAAATGTTATCATTTTGTCTTTGTAGTATTACTTTCAATAACAACACTATAATAAACAACCTGCATTGTACAAGATTATTATAATTTTCTTGTTTTGAAATTGAAGCCCAATTGAAAAATACGAAAAGCCAAAAATAAAAAAGCAAAAAATAAAAAAGCCAAAAAAAGCCAAAAAAAAAAAAACAACAACAAACAATTGCCAGTAAGATGCTTTGTAAAATATATTTTATTAGGCTAACTGTATTTCAAATCTCTGTGGCAGCTACTTAGATATATCCATGATCGAGTACAAGTATCATCAAATTGCTCGTAAATTTTGTCAAAGAGCTTTTAACAAACACTTCATTCCAAGTACGCTGTCTCAGACGGTTACGATGACTCTTATCATAAACCATGAGCAGTAATAAAATATGTTATTGCGGTGCGCAAAACAGCAACATATATATCATTTTAACTATTTTATGACAAAGGTACACCATGTTTTTTATTTACTCATTATTCTTTTACAATGCTTTGTCCTAGCTTGAAATTAAATTTTGTACCGTAAACAAACTTGTGATTGTCTTTCTTTTCAAATGTTCAAATTAACAGAAATGTATATAATCCATGCCGCTGCTCTGCCGACTAAAGGTTTATGTAAAATTGGAATTCCGCGCTATAAATACGATACGCCCTGAAGGATTTCACATTATGTTAGTACAATTTATGTAAAATATCTTATAAATATTACCTAAATAATAATGATACGAGGGTTGTTCAAAATGTAATAGGACTGCAGCTCTACTGTTCACATTTTTAAATTTAAGTACAAAATTTTACATGAGACAAATATCGGAACATCCTCTCTATATACATTGAAAAAATCAAAACAAGATGTAAACAAATGAAATTAATGTGAAATTTTCAAATGACAAAGGGTTCGAAACGCGGCACACGCTAACAATACAATAATTGACGTTCATAACGTCGTAAAATAAATTGAAATTGTAATAAGCGTCATTCTTTCTGAAAGTAGTCTCTAGGTGTATGAGTCATGTAACTTTTACTTTGCCTCATAAGTGGAGATGAAGCAAGAAAAAAAGCGATCACATTCTCGTTCCACCGTTTCAAAAAAACAAAATAAAATAAAAGCCCGATAGCCGGCCATTCTCCGGGTTTTCTCGTGTTTTTTTAGTAACCTTGGAACTCAATAGGACTGAAAATGTTAAAGCAAAAGCAATTTATTTTATTAATTTACTCATGTCATCGTATGTTTTTAAAACAATATGATTATATACAGAACAATAAAGATATTTCTCAATTGAAAAGTATCCTTTTCTACTTAGCACAGTCTATCGTTTATTAAAACAAGTTTTCGGAAACACTACTAATTATTACCGTTAACAATTACATTGATTCATTGATTACGCGTATATCTAGTTAAATACAATAAAATAGTGTTCATAACAAATGTCTTATTGACAATCCTTTGGTTAAAACTGAATAAGTAGACCCGTAGCAGATACAAACAACGATAAACAGTTCGTGTACCGTTTACCGTGGATTCTTTTGTAGCGCTTTTGCAATTGACGTCACTATCGTCCCGTCATTTTTCAACTTTCATCCTTGCCCTTTCTCGTGAGTGATCTTGTATTTGCAGTTTTTGAATTGCTTGTGCCAGCTGAAAACAAGTGTCCTGATGGCAGGATAATTGTCCTCAGTTTATTTAATCATTTTGTGTGTATCTGAATGATTATAGTCAATCTGTTGGCAAAATTCAAAGATGGCACACATTTTCTGTTTGTTAACAAATGTCATATTTCTACACCTAACGCTATGACCGCTTCTGTTCAAAACTTAATAAATAGGCCATTTCATGTCCGAATGACGTCAAATTTGGACATAATGTCACATAAATATATTTCAACGTATTGATGGAATACAGGGGAAAACAAATAGTTATTTATGAATAAATGAGAAGTAGAACTTAGCTCCAATTACTATATTTATGTGCTGCGCCGGGTGCGTGTTACCATGGTTTTTCAATAGCAAAGGAAAAGCGCGTTTAGCACAATAGATTTAAAAACTTATGTTTGATTTGTAGAAAACATTTTACGATTGCTGTACATATGAAAATATTTTAAATTGAATGAAATGTGAATACGCAAGACTCCCAGTCCTATTTCTTTTTGAACAACCCTCGTAAATACACATATTAAAGTATTCGTGAGCTCTGACATTTGAATTTTTATAACAGTTTTTATCTCTAGATGTGGTGTTAAGTCAAAAGTCAGAACATGATTATCTTAACTTTGCAAATACATTTTCTCACGTTCTAATGGGTACATATATTATTTTTGTTAAAACGTTGTTTAATAAGGATCTTGGTGCGAAAACAAGTTGTTTTTCAAAGTGAATTTCAAGCAAGACAAATACTATACCAACACTGAAATGATTGATAAGCAAACAATGAGACATCAAGCACTTCAACACTGATATAAATACCTTTTGTAATAAATTTCACCAGCAAAGTCGTTCTATTTTCAAACATTTAATAAAATACAAGACCAAGGTACACGTATAATTTTGATAAAGAAATAATATACTACATATACTATTGGGAACAGTTGAAATTCTGTAGACATATGTATAAAATTTTACCATTATTTTCTTTGTTTCGATCACAGTCTTTTCTTGGTTCAAATATGTGTATTTGAATTTATAATTTATACAGTAGTTTATTATTAAATTAACAAAATACTATAATTTTATTTAATTTTTTATGGAATGAAAGTGTTACATTGAAGGTTCCATGATAACCGCCATATAAACACATCTGCGTTTTTTTTTCTAAATTCCAAAATCTCACCATTGTTGCGTTAAAATGTTGAATTCTGCTTAGGCTCCTTTATTCAAATTAAGACTCTATGAATTTGGAAAAAGAGATATCTGGACACAAATTCTGTTTAACAATGCTATTATAATCGCATATACAAATATAATGATTATGTGTTATGCTAATATTGTAGTGTTTATGTATTGATACTTTGCAATACTATTTTGCTCCTCATGTTTGCGAAAATAAAATAACTATCAAGTTAAACGTTTTTTTTATCATTATTTTTTTTAACAAATTGAAATGTGAAAGTATGTTCGAAACAAGAATACAAATTACAAAGTCCCTATAATTGTTTAAAGGGAGACGACGAAAAAACACGTACTCTACTTGTCAACACCCTAATTATATCTGTCAAATATTAGAACGAACTGTTAATGCATACAAAGATATAACGTTGAAACATTTACTAACATAAGGCTATCAGTTTTATTTTTATATTTTCGAGACGCAATAAAACAATGTAATATAAATGTGCTTGGTGTTAAAACGTGGCCAGACCTGTCGTTTACGGATATAAAAGAAAGTACATTCGTGTAATTTAAGTAAACAAATAAAGCGTTGGTATTCGTTCTGTAAAGCTAACTGTGAACCTGTCAGAAAACCAAGAACAGGAAATGTAATAAACAGAAGTTTTCAAGTAATTATAATAACTTGAAGGTTCAAAACACCTTTTATTTTAATGTATGCTGATCATATGATTGTCTGATACAGCAACTAGCGATTTAAGTAACAGTCCCATGCGAAATTCACCAGTAAATGATAATATACCCATGTCAATCTTGTTTGCTAAATTGATCAAAGTCGATGAGAAATAACCTTATCTTCTCATACATAACTAAACATCACAATAAGGACCGGAACAAACGGAGAACAAATTTAATCGTAATTTCATGAGTAAGGAACTGAAAAAGGCCATGATAAATATCAAAAACATAGCCTCTGAAACAGGGAAATAAAGTAACCAGAAAAATATGTTTGTAAATTTACTTTATTTAATGACCGTGAATGAATCAATCAAAGCAAAATTCTTAAAGGTTATTACTTCCATGGTACGCTTACAGTAAAAGAGATGATCAATTGTTTGGAGTTTCTAAAACAACTGTGCAAAGTACTATAAACAAGTGTTCGTGCGAAAATCTGAAATTAAACTATTTTCACAAGGCCAAAACTGTTCAAACAAAATCTAAAAAAAGTCACCGTTCAGGAAATATATAAATCATTTATTTGTGGTAAATTGACAGAAATTATTTCATATCTGTTACATATAATAATAATCAGCAATAATGCGTTTCCTTATAAATGTAGTTTTAATATAGAAGAAACGAATCAACTATGTGCTTACATTACATTGAAATGCGACATTGTTAGACACAGATTCAGGCTAGATCCGGGGTAGATTTTGTCACACATTAGAGTTCTTATAATGAGCATGAAAATTATTTTAGGCATTATTTTATTCCTTTCTGTTATTTGTTTCGCAAATACAAAATTATAAATAATCATGAAAGCAAATGTCGGTCTTATAATGTCAAAAATTATTTTTCGTCTGGAATCTAATTTAAAGATGTGAGCAAATAATTATAAACCATGTATTGTATCATAATTAAATTCTTTCTAATTGAGTATTAAAGGTTTATACTTTTGCGACATCACATGAATGTGCTATAATCTTCATTTTAAGATCAGATGACCAATATACATGTCAAGCCTTTTTATTGTCAACGTTACAGTTTGAAAATGATAAAACTTCAATGTAAGATTATATTATGTGAGTCAATATTATTTATTACGAAACATCTCTAAAGTTTTGTAAAATTTGAAAAAACAAATAACGCTTAAATACATGAAATAAGCACTATCTTAAAACTTGGTAAATTTGCGTCATTGCTAGGTCAGTTTATTTTGTTATTTTGTGGAACTCTCAACAGAATAAATAAGAAATAGGGCCTTAATAAATTGCTTACATTATTTCCGACGTTTGTAAGGATTAACTCCTGAATAAACTTTCAAAGTGATTTCCACCTTATCATATTAAATATTAAGTAATAAAAGCAGCAATAACATGAAAAAAGAAGCATAGGTAGCTTTGGCTGCATCACTATAAAATTTATTGATTGTTTTATGAAAACATATTGTTTTCGTTAAAGTTATAGAAGGTCATAAAGACAGTTACACTAAAAGAAATAGTATAATTACGATAAATACTTCCGAAATTATGTTAAAGAACTTTTCTTTGTACGTTATCTGGATTAAATAGCACTGTGATTATTAGATCATACTCGTTTCGTACACTCCAATTTTTGGCCCCTGGCATATTTAATAAGCTTTGAGTAAGATAAAAAGGAAGATAAACGGGAATGTTCGGCTCATCAATAAAACATTAGCAATAACGTCGTAAATTAAATAACCTTATCTAAAAGGGTAACACTTGATAGTGCTGATTTACGACAGTCATTACAAGTTACCTTGCAAATACTCTTCACTTAAATCTGCTACATAAGTAACTGTTGTAGACCCATGAGGACAATATATTTACAAGTTATCAACATATGTACATAAAATGAATGCATGTATAAAGAAATCAGCAGTAAAGTACATGATATATATTTAACATTATTTTCTGCTACAAATCATCCGAAGTAAATGTTAACATACAAAATTCTATTTCTATATAAAATTAATGCACATTATAATAAATTTACTTAATACAATAGCATGTATTTAGTAAATTTATAATAATATGCATTGATTTTATGAAACATTAAACAAGTATACTTTATCTGTGAAACCAAGCCAAGAATGGTAAGCATACTATCTACGTGCGGCTGTACGGCATTTTCAAAAGTGTATTTTGACTTAATTCATATTTTAGATGTTTTCTGACCGGAGTTTGAGGGCAATCACCTTTACACGTATGACTTAGATAAATCTCTCACACATTTTATCATTTACAACATGCTGCAAAAAGATCATTAAGACATTGGTGCTATTAGTTCTCTTCATGTGTGTTTGATTTAACACATGTACGAAGAGTTTTACAAACAATAAATAATTGTTGGCTAATATATACAGTATATGTATATATATGTATATATATATAGAAAAGCACCTTGGAATTTCGACAATGAATAAAGTTATTAGCCAAATCTAGCATTGATTAGCTACAGACGACAGGCCAATTAATATATGAAAGTAATCGAAGATAAATGTGAGGTGACACATAGGGGAAATTAATAAGGTATATAATCCTTTTTTTAGTTTGCAAATCTAATCATTTCATTCATGAATCGGTCTGTGCCACTTTTTCGTTGATGAGCCGAACGTTATATTCAAAATGACATTCAAGATGGCGATCGCATACTTTACAATAACTATTGTTATTACTGTGGTTCCACACATTTTAGCCCAAGCACCATTGATAAATAGCTTGTTTTAATATCAGTCAATGAATATCAAACACATTTTCATTTCTCATAATTTATACGGTTCCCTTGAGTTTGATAATAGAGCAAAAAATTAGACTCCATTTTGTTGAAAATGAACCTTACACTTTATATATATCAGAAGAAAACATGTTTAAAATTTCTAACAAATATAAATACAAATTCAGAATGTGTTGTAATCCCCCTCCCCCAACACAGAAAACGTGCAAAATCATTACATTTCTACCATTGCAATGAGTAACAATTTAAAAGCACATCCTCAAAATCGAATTTAATAATGTTTTTGAAGGGGATAAAATCCGCCCAATATAATTAATAATATAATAATTGGAAATGAGGAAACGGCTTTCGAAATGTCAGCCGCATGTCGCTGGTATGTTGATTCAGCAATTATCGGATGTTGTGCCGCTGGGAAAGCAGTATAATGTGAAAAAATGACTCGGCATTGCTGTTAAATGATTTTGTGTTTATGAATGTCTAAACCATATATGGTAGGGTAACTACAAAACGTAAACTATTGTTTGAGACTATTGAATATTTTCAAATTGTTTCGAATTTCTCAATACTATCAAATAAAACGATTTTATTCATTTTTGGATTGTATAAAACTTTGATTCTCAAACATGTAAAAGGTAACGTGTTAATTTATTAAACGGGAATAAATGTAAGTTTTATTTGTTATTGTTTTTCTACAGTTTAAACATTTCGGCGATTTTCTTTTTCATTTTTCAAATTAATAAACATAAAATAGCTGATTAGGAAAAGGTTGTTAAACATTTAATTTCTCACTATAGTGAAGGCCATCTTGGACGACATCTTGAATATTACAAAAAGCTGAAGGTATTTCAATTTATAGTCCCTTACATTTTTAAATCACTAAATAATTCCATTTACTCCAAATCCAGGCTTAGTGGAAAATTTTCAATATGATGCAGGACTACTGTGAAATCATCACTCAGCTTTCATGGACATATCAGGAAACTGTCTTTTTAGGAATACAGCATGTTGCTTTACAGAAAGTAGAGATTACCATAAAAATCTGGAAACAAAGTGATCCTTCGGAAGCATTAATTACAACACAATTACATTAACATTGCAGACTCGGTTAAGATTGTATACTGTGTATACAAATTGTGTGCTTTTCATGTCATTTCGATAACGGCTCTGTAAGTCACGGTCAGTTATCGTGACGGTACATTTTTAAGGCTAAATATAAGTATTTCAACGCTTGATATAGATTAAAGACTATTTGGTAGCTTTAGATGCGACAACGTAGACAAAGCCTTATACATTTTCATCTCGTTTCTAAACAGATTGTTATAAATTGCACTTTAAATTAACTCACAGAAAACTATTTCGATCTAAGCGTCGACAATAGCAATAAGGCTTTTAATAAGTATGAGGAAAAATAAAGTCATTTTAAGAAATCTTTTCAATTTATGATAAAGGACTTAATAAGTGGATACGGTCGCTTACAATGACTCACATTTAATCAGTACAATTCTCATTTAATGTTAAGAACATCCTTGCTGCGCTAAGACGCGCTACTAGGAATTTTATGTTTTTGTTATAGTTTACAGTGTGTTCTTTTTAAAGTCAAATCTGCTGCTGAGTCCCACTCGATAAACGCCACAACACAAATATGCGTCTCTTCCTGATGATAATAAATATTCAAACACTAACAAAAAGAGATATAATAGATTTTATGCCCACATAAAATAATTTATGTCATTGTTCTGTCCCTATACTCATTACTGTACAGAATATTACGGGTCAGGTTTTTAGCCGTTACGGGTCAGGTTTTAGCCAAGTACGTCTTAGCCAATCAATATCAAGACTTAAATCATGTGATGTTAATTAACCAATGATTACATTAGATCTATCACAAAGAAATAATTTTGGCGAGGAATGATTCTCGCCTTTCTGTTTACTAAAATCCACCTCCTCCAACTCCATCCTCCTCTTTCAATTTTTGATGTTGATATAAATACCATTTCATTTATTCTTAATGAATCAGTTGTTTCACTTATTGTTTATCTCAATTATTTGTGCAACTATTCATGAGATACACTATATATATATATAAGATTATGTATATTGTTCATGCAGAGATTTATAAAACTAGTCGATGTTATATTATCTCTTTCAAATATTTTTCTATTTGTTGTCATAAATACTTATGATCTAGTCATATGTTATACACTTTTTAATGTATAGAATGTTTAAACTATTTTCCAAGGAACTGTTTTATTTGCATTGCATATGTATTTAAATGTTTTCATTTACTTGTGGATTTGTTGAATTTTATGTTGCAGTATATTTTTCTTTCAATTGTGTATTTATCTGTTAAGCATGTGTCTATTCTCACTAACCCGATAGAAAAATCCTTAAATGTTACTAAAAATAGCGGTGTTGGAAAATCTTATCTCACATGGGCTTATCTCACACTCAACGTGCAGCACTTCTAAATAATACGCGTTTCACTCCTATTTTAATAAAAATGAAACGTCAAAAGGTCAAAATGTATTAAATATTTGTGAGCTAATCTATTAAATTGTCTATGGAATCAAAATAGATTGATATTAACTTTCACACTGCAATGAGTCCTACTCTACCTAGATCCGCCATTTTCAATAACGACATGTTACTAAAAATAGCACACTATAAAATATCGAAACATTCTTCGTAAAATCGGATATTATGACGCTTTGCCTGAAAAACATTCATGTTTTTTATGAAAACGATGCTACTTGGTGACGAATCTCATTTTGATATATTTTAATTGAATATTCGGCCAAAATAACTGAAAAAGTAGAAAAATCTTTGCAAACGGTAAACGCTTTTTTGTCAACCATTGAAGTATGGACTGAATTCCTTATGAACACTTATTTTATGGCACTTTCTGTTTTTAATATCGATGTGTTTTATCATGATAACCTTGCTTTTTGATGAGGGATCTTATATGAATTCATTTTCATTAATTTTTTCACACATAAACTTAGTCAGACGAATTTTTTGCGGACGTACATAATGCTTTTTAATCTTAAGCCCCCCCCCCCTTTTCAAAACTAGGTACGTTGTAATGCGCGTAGCAAGTAAATTCACTGATATTTGTGTGTCCAGGTCAGTGAGGAAAATAATCAACAATTGTGTTAGCTAGAGGATATGGAAATCCCAACCCTCGGGCAATCGGTTCCATCGGGTTTGGATTTCCCTATCCTCTATCAAACCCAATGATAGATTCTATTATTCTAGCATTATAATGTCATAAATGATATAAGAAAATATGTCATGCGGATATAATTCACACTTACAAAAACATTGGATTTAAAATAATTAGATTTGTTCTCAGCTAGATACAACAATTATTTATTATTACTTGGCTCAATCACTTAAAAAGATAAACAATAACCTTTTTACAGTTTATCATAGACACGTTGCTTAAACATGTATGTATGAAATAGCTTTCAGTTGTAAGTCACTAATATGACAATTATGAAAAAATGCACATAACGTTTTTTTTCTCATGGTGTGAAAAAAAAATCTGGAAACAAAGTGATCCCTCGAAAGCATTAATCACAACAAAATTACGTAAGAATTGCAAACTCGGTTTGATTGAGTCTGTACATGAGGGATAATGAATAAGTGCAATATCCCTAACGCCCCCTAGCACCGGCTTGAGCGGTACTCAATTCTCAACACTCAATAGTGCTGGCATCAATGATCCCGAAGGACCAGAAAAATATAACAACACTGAAGTGCAGTACGGGGCAACTTTTACAGCCGCCACACAGCACTTGACACCTGCTGTTGTGAAGTATAAAAATCTGGAAACAAAGTGATCCCTCGGAAGCATTAATCACAACAAAATTACGTAAGAATTGCAGACTCGGTTTGATTGAGTCTGTACATGAGGGATAATGAATAAGTGCAACATCCTTTACGCCCACTAGCACCGGCTTGAGCGGTACTCAATCCTCAACACTCAATAGTGCTGGCATCTGCTTTGACGAACAGGCTTTAATAATATGATAAAACGATTGATTGCTTTTATTTAGGTTTAAATGCACAATAATAAGTTTTAAATAACATCAAACATATAAAGTATTATAAGTTGTTTTTTTTTCAATTTTAGTATTTATTTAGCCTTAAAGTCCTACAGTTTAGCAATACAATATAAACTGCATTTATAATCATTTAAGCTAGGAAAACTACAATTTGGATGATTGTGTGGACATGCTGCTATTGTTCTTATAATGTAATACTGAACATAATTTATTTTTTATACAAGTTATTGACGATAGGAGAATACATTGCTTTACATTTAAAGTAAACATGTTAGTTGTTCGCGTGCGTATTAATATGTACATTTTTATTCGTGATAAAGTTTGGCAACCGAAATTATAACTTTTGAACAACTTTGTAGAGGACTTCCCACAATTTCAACATATAGACAAACATACTCACTGTAGGCTTGTATCGAATACTTGAAAACTGATAATAAATCTGCCTTAATGTTTAAAACCGCGCGTTCATTATAGATCATGACTTAAAAGATTAGGCCAAGGTACATTATCTCGTCTCTTTGTTATACTCTATCAAAAAAAATTGAATGTCGGCAAACAAATAAAATCTCCGTTCAAATCAGAAACGCTCATATTTTGTCCTCTTTCTATTACTCATACTTATATCCTTTCTTCATAAAAAGGTAGGGATTTTTATTGAAATCACGGTCCGTATTCACCGAATTTTTAGTCCAAATCGCTTTGAAAACTTTCTTTCAAATATTCTTATACCTGTGCACGACAACATGCAAATATCCAGGCAATTAACCACTCTGTGTCAGCTCAATGTTAAATGAATGTCAAATATAAGACATTATTTATTTTCTAAATTCTTCACCATTTATTGAAAATAAATGGTTCTCAGGAGTTTTATTCGTCCACAAAATGCATCGATTTGAAAAGTGATGCCTCATTTTGACTGGTTAATTAATCATTTTTGAACTTTTTAAAACATTGTGGATGTTAGACTTCTTACATTTAATACATGTTATTGATGTTATATCTATATGTTCTATGCCTTAGTTTTTTAACTATAGATACAGACAATAGAAGTACAATTAGCTTAGATTTCCCCTTAATCCCCCTTTTTAGCACATCTAGCTATATTTTATATTTGTCTCTGGCGACCCTTCGGTCAAAGACCTGCACTCGGCGTACACTCAAAATAGGCCGAGATTCGCCCCTGGCACTTGTTTAAAATTTGAGATTTGAATAGTCCTTTTATATTTACCATGAGCATTTTAAATGATAATTCATAAATGTTCCCAATCATTTGAGACGTTTATCTATTCTTTCATAAACGCAAAAAGAAACCGAACAAAGGGACAATGGGATCTATGGAGAAGTCTATAAATTGAATCAAATACGAAGGTATCAGTTTACAGTACAGCAAAAAAATTTTTTTGGCACTAAATATAAACAATATTAATTTTATAGCCATTCAAAAACATACATGTTTACTTGTATAGCGGTGCATGGAACTTTACAAGATGAAAAAAGTATTTCATTGTCTTTCTCTGGAAGTAAATAAACAAAACAATCGAGCTTATTTGTAAAACAGATTTTATAGAATTTGTCGACATTAAAGTAATAAACATTTGAATATATGGTCATCTACAACATTACCTAGTAAATGTTTTGTGTCGTAACTGCCTTTATTTAGGACAAGTAAAAATGATAAGGATCTTCAACCATATTCTTAAAAACAATGAGAACAGTATAGTTGTTGTCGGTCAGTATTGTTACATTGTCCAGTTTCAACGTCTAAGTTAGTTGTGCAGTCAAACTTCGTTCGTTCGAATTTGTAGGGCCTGCGCAATTTTTGGAGAGATCGTAGTTCGAGACAACCGAGATTGAACTATGCTGAAATCATGTGATTTATGATCATATATAACGTAGGACATAGACCTGAAGCAGCTTACATCGGGCGGATGATAAATTCATCTACTTAGCTGTTTGCTTGCATAGGATTTCTTCGAATAAGTCATTTCCTCTAAATACTAAAATTTATAGTCAGAAATACACACCCATGTATTTAATGAGTATTAACGGTATACAGCGTATCTTTATATTCATGCATGTTGTAACTGGTTGCGTGCGGTTGGCCAATCATTTCTAATATTTTGCAAATTTGTTGAACAATGTTCAAAAATACATCTATTTGTTTATTATAAGATAATTATATTATTTTTTAACAATAAATTTCTAAAAGATTAACAAATCATTTGCCCCATTACTTCATATAGACATATTTTCATGCCTTTTCACTTTCCACATTTTGAGGCCTCAAATAATGAAAAATGACATATTTAGACCCCAAACACTTGTTTTCGTTTTTGGAATGTTCATCCCCTATTAAGAGAATTCAGAAGGGCAGACCCCCTCATCTCCAACACAAAGTTTGGACTTGTGAGAGGCTAAACATGGTCTCTGGTATGTATATATGGTTAAAGTAGCAAAGCGTGACGTAACCAATCAAATATTTGATTTGCACGACCTTATGTTAACGTGTAATCAACGCTGAAAAGCCTTTGACTCTTTCTCAATTCATTGAGAAGTTGCAGTTGTTTGAACTCAGTTTTGAATGAAAAAAAATCAACATAAAATAACGATTTTTGGCAATTTTGAGATGTACCCTCGTTGCATTGGTAACAGGAAATAAAGATTGAGTTGGCCGATACAAAAGTATGGTCCAGTCAACATGTGTGCCAAGTTTGAACAGTATTGAAGCCTTTTTTATAGTTTCATAGCAACAGTATGCTTTTCAATGAAAACAGCCATTTTTTCACAAAATGCATTTATGGGTTTACAGCAGCATCTGTTTGTAGTCATTTACTCAATTTAAGACGAACAATTATCATTCTGTAAATATATAATAAACAACACGGTTTCAATACGCATTACATGCATATTTGCCGGGTAAACATCATTTTTGTCTTGTTCATATTTCACTTATTTCACAAGGTATTTTCTTTGTACCGTTACTACAAAAGTCATTATTATCATAACAAACAAATGGGTTACAACATCTCTTATTTTGTATCAGTTAAATTTAATTGCCTTTTTCACGATCACGAGGTGTTAAAAACATCGGTGACGCCGACGGTCACTAATTCAGAATGTTGACCCACAACTTTTGCTTTCTTTTTGTGTTATTTATTTTATGTTATTGCCAAAAAAGAAACATATACATACATGTTAAAACAGTTACAATGAATTGGTATAACATATATGTGTGCTCATCCTTGGGCAATTGCGGGCCTTCTATTGTGTTTGTTAAGCCATGTTGTGTTCCAATTTTGTTCAAACCCGTTTTATGCCATTAGTAACAATATTTTTATATTATCTTTGAATGAATTAGGAAAAATTAGAAGCAATTGCTCATCGGTTTGTATTTGTAATTATTCGGTCATCGGTCAATATATGGAGTTTCCGTCTGGCAGATCTTTTCGTTGATATTTTTTATATTTATTTCGTCTGTTCCAGTCACAGGTCTGACAAATGTTCCGGTATTTTGACGGACTCTTTGCCAGTCATAATTATTTTCTTCCACTACGAACTGTCTCAAAGTATACCTTTATAGGCTCAAAAACCCCCATTTCAGTAAATATCTGCTTTACAAAATGACCGAGTTTTGTGCCATCTTATCACATCTTTTCTTGTGTATTTTTTCAATATTCCCAAATCCCAATTCGTTTCTCGACCATTCTACTATAGTGGTCAACGACTGGCTCTATTGAAATTGCGATTAAGTTAGCACTATGTTTAGTCGTTTAGATGTTTTATTTTTCTGAAGTCATTTATTCTTCCTGGTGATTGTCATACCATTTGAGCATTAAATCTGTGATGACCGAAGAAGTGTTACTGCTTAAAATGAACGTACAATATGCTAATGTTTTATATAATTGTATGATGATGCCCACATCTTTAAAAAGATTGTTTCACACTTCGTTCCAGCGCCAGAGAAATTGTTCAAACAACGGCGATATTACAAATGAGTATGCACACGACCGCCTCATTTTGATCAGATGTAATTCCGGTAGTCAGAGAATCCCACTACTTGTTTCATTTTTCAATAATTTAAATGCTGATTTGCACTACGACAAAATAGAAAAAAACAGTTAATTCAATTAGTCTAAAACTTTCCGACCTTGAAATCAAAATGAAAGATATTGACAAGCGCGTGACAGAAACAGAAACCGCAACCGGAAGTACCGACTTATAGACCCGAAGACTGCCAAAAGATCGTTCAAGACATTATCCATAAACATCTAGAAATCACGGAGGGCCTCTTTATCGAGAATGCATACCGCCCTTTTCGTCGAAACGCGTCCCGACGAAAATATTACTTTCAATGACGAAATGCTCAATAGAGATATTACCGAGGAGGAAATACGGAAATCTGTTGTGTCATAAAATAACAATTAAAGTCCCGGTATAGATCAACTTTCGGCGGAAATCTTTAAATGCTCGATTGAAATAACACTTCCGTTTTTAGAATCTATTTATAACTATATATTTAACAATGAAGTATACCCAGCATTATGGGGTGAAGGAATAATTACCTGCTATAAACATTGTATAATATTTCAGGCAATAAAATTTGAAATTAAAAAAAAATCTGGTCTTTCGCGATCACTAATTCCAACACTTTGGGGGGTGAAATATGTTGCACTTATTCATTATCTATATGTGCAAGCTCAATCAAGCTTGTTTCTGGTATGGTTACACGTGGTCATAAATATAGAATACTTAACTTTATCAGTTAACACTAGGGAAACCTCGAAATATTGAGAGATAAGTAATAGAATGAGCATGGAATGATGTACGATTGGGCGTAGACCAAATTGAATCAGATTGCCTAGCATTTTGATGTTTATTTTCTTTTGTATCATAGTCAAATATGAAAACTGTTGTCACAGTTTGAAACCCCAGAAAAAAGTAACCAATGAACGAACATCTAAATTTGATATTTCTATCGCTATCTCTTTCTCTGACGTCACAGTCAGTAAACCCCGGTAAAAATGAGTCAATCAATGGGCATGCTCTGGAGTGCATGTAACTTATACCTGCAGTCCAGTTAACGCATTGTGCATTGTATATGTATACGCTTTAACTCTGGCACATTTTCAACAGAAAGGTCCCCAAACTATGATACAAAATAAATTATACTGATGCTAAACCTTCCAAAGGGGGGTTTGAGAGTTTGACTTTCTGCTTGTCATGTTATCTGCTTGTCATGTTATTGTGGTTTAAATATTGGAAATATTCAGTGTGTGAAAAAGAGAAACAATGTAAATAAGAAGATGTTAGAAATATTATGTATACCAATAAACAATGTTAGAACATTGAGAACGTTTATTTGCATATTTTATCATGTAAGGGATTTTAATGGTAATTATGAGAGAGAATCTTAACTACAGTTACTACAGCGGAAAATTCATTGCATGTGAAAACAGACATATTACAAACATGATTGTAGTAAATGAGAATGTCTGGATGATCAAAGTAAACATTATACTGGCTTCCGTATTTTGCATGCCATAGCATAGAGGGGAACAAGGTATGCAAAAATACTTCTGGGATAGGAATTACATTATAAAAAGACCGTCAACATGTAGACTTATACTTGAGATACAGGTACATAGGAGTGCCAATCGTCGAGCATAAGAACAATTAAATAGTAAGTGAAGTCAAGTTATTTGCATGTGTGTTCAACTCTCTTGTTCTCATTGTTAATGCATTTCAATTGTAAATACCAGGCTCTTATGTACATGTCATTACGATCTTATCTTTTGGACTGGTTTGAGCTTTACTGCGTTGACTTGCAAAAACATTAGACGATATTACCAACTGGTGAAACATTGTGACACCAAGAACTGGCATACCCATACATTTCGTACTTGGATGCTGTATACATTTTCTGTAACAATAAATCAGAAAATCTGTTGTTATCCTTTTTCTACTTTTTATATATGGGTATGATAGTAAATGAATAACAACATTAAACTTACTGTAGGTCAATGCGACGTGTAACTTAAGGTGGTGGTGATGGTGGTGGTGGTGGTGGGAGTTTTCACTCCGGTAGCGGCAGTAAGCCACATTGAATTTACCAGAGCACAGTTCAGCCACCACATCGTTCCTGGACAGGCTGTCAAACAGTTTACAAGTACTAGTTGCCTTCACTTTCGCAATGGACTGATTCCTTTCTTACATGCAAGAGCAGAGTTACAGTGCGAATAACCGTAGAGAGGATTTCATGATGAAGTATAACGAAAATGATCTGCGCCGTCCGGGAATCGAACACGGGTCGCCCGATACACAGTCACGCTCTACCTATTGAGCTACCCAGATGGTTTGTAACTAAGGGGCTTCAGCGTACCCGTTTTATACCGAAGTGCATCAGACGAAAGACAAAACGTTTAAAAAGGCTCTTAACGTTTTGAAAGTTAATAACAGTTATAGAAAACAAATGCACATGCCAGTGTGATGTGTTGCCCTTAAGAAAATAAAATATGAATCAGTTCGATTTCCGCCACAGTTTTGACTGTAACTAATATAAGTCGGTGTTGCAGTCGATATATTTAGGCATGAAGATTTATTACGCAAGTGACCTAGAACATTGACCTTTTGTAGAGGCTACATAGCCACTTAATCCCGTTTTTCATCTAAAGATAACATAAATATATACACGTTGAAATATCTTAAACTAAAATGACTGTAATATTTGTTTTGGTAGTACATATATATGTAAACATTTACCTCTATGTCGAAATTATGACGTGCACATCTAGACTTAAACATCCACCTTCGTCTAATCACATTTTATCACTATGACATATGCTTTAACTGTCAGATACGTATATTTGTGTTATGGTCCATTTTCCCGAATATCAAACAGAATTAAAATTTTAGAAAAGTACAAATCACTAGCATAGTCTCAAAGAACAGATATGTGTTTATCTTGTCGCTATGTGCGACGTAAACCCTGGCGTTTATTTGTTGACATATCGCTTATCAATGATACATGTGCGTTTTTTATTGCATACTTAATTTAGATCTAGTAAACGAAACGGGGAATTTTGTAGATAAGAAACACTTAAGATTTTATAACATTTCAAATAGTAATGTATACAGGTGAGATTTTTTTATCACACCGCACAATGGATAAAGAGCAAACAGTATTAAAGCAGCATGCTACGGAAGCGTCCTGGTGCCAATTCATAATGTTCTATAAAAAATAAACTCCTATGTAGGAGATAAAAAGCCTAATTAGGAGTTTATAACTCCTACGTAGGACTTTTAAACTCCTACGTAGGACTTTTAAACTCCTACGTAGGAGATAAAAAAACCTAATTAGTAGTTTTAAAGTCCTACGTAGGAGATTAAAAGTCCTCCGTAGGAGTTTTTTTATAACTCCTACGTAGGACTTTTTAAGTGTTCCTCTACGTCGGAGTTTAAAAGTCCTACGTAGGAGTTATAAACTCATAATAAGACGTTTTTATCTCCTACGTAGGAGTTATTAAGTCTACGTAGGACTTATAAAGTCCTACGTAGGAGTTATAAAGTCCTACGTAGGAGTTATAAACTCCTAATTAGACTTTTTTTACTCCTACGTAGTAGTTATAAAGTCCTACGTAGGAGTTTGTAAGTCCTACGTAGGACTTTGAAACTCCTAATTAGGTTTTTTTATCTCCTACGTAGGATTTATAAAGTCCTTCGTAGGAGTTGCAAAGTCCTACGTAGGAGTTATCTTTTTTATAGAACATGTTAAATTGGCACGAGGACGCTATCGTAGCATGCCTCGAGATTCATTATGATTTTCATGAAAATTTATAAAAGTATTAAAAGTAAAAGATAGTGTCAAATGAACAAAGAAAGAATTGCACATTGCAGGTGACACTTGTAATCTTTGAAAAATACCAACCATAGGTCAGAATATGCAACAGAGGCGTTACGGAGTACGTCATGCAGTAGAAAATAGTACATAATAAGTATTGCAAAATCATTATTTTATGCATATAATATGTACATTAATTCTTGAATCGAAAGTAAATTTACTCGTGTTTTAAATCTTTTTAAGACCTTTATCAAGGTTGATTTTCATGAAACATTAAGGCACATTGAGAGGCAGGCAGCTTTAAAGGCAAAACACTCAACTTAGGACCCCAAAGTGCGGTAAACTTCACACCACACTTTTTAGTCTTTTTAAATACTGATTACTGGCTTATTTTCAATCTGATTTATAATCGATTTTAAAATAATGAGATTCAATATGGTGGCCGATATTTTGATACATATCTTGCAGTTAAATAATCTTACTTAGTGTCATTTTAATTCTGATGAATTTGTTTATTGCTTATTAAATGTATTTGATTTTAAGTGTTTTATGAATTAATCGATCGAATATGTGACTAATGTAGGTCGCAATGATAAATTGTTTATGGATATTCATGATTAACATATCACCAATCAGAAAAACGTGACCTTTCGCCCGGATGATGAATTATTTTCGAATATTGACAAAAATCGGCGCCCGTCCACCATTTTGAATTTATCGATAAAGAAGATCAGCACAAAATTAAATAAACAGCATTGTAATGTCTGTACACATGTTCCGACTTAAAATGTCTTACCAATGATATTATGTTACCTATGTAAGTAACAAGAAATAACACAATTATGTCTGTGTTTCTTTCTATATGTTTTCACAAAAAAACTTCATTCAATTAATTATTCTATATATCATCGATTTTATTGCCATGCATATTTTTTAACTAAACGATATATTCAAATATTTTTAAATATTAAATGGATCACCTTTTTCGACAAGTTTGGTCATACCACGTGACCAGTGGCATCAGAAATGATAAGGAGGGGAATGACGTCATAAATTAATAAAGCAATACGAATTTATATTTCCAACGTAGTTCCTTTAAAAAAATCAAAATCAATTAAAAACTTATGATAAAGTAAAAAGCGAAAAACTGTTTCATTCGTGGTTTAAATTTCATAAACAGGTATTTTGTTCCAACATTCGAACCGCAGTTTTGAAGATATGCAGGAGTTCAAGTGTAAATGGTGATTATGGTGTAAAATAATCATGATTTATGCCATTTTATCTCTTAAATTGACCCCTTTAGACATGCTAGTCACACTCAGAGGTATAGATAAACTTATTAAAGAGTGATCCCTCGGAAGTATAAATCACAATAAATTACATGAAAATAACAGAGTCGGTTTTTGAGTCTGTACAAGACTTACGTGTCACGATTAGAACTTGAATTACACTCGAACTGTTCGAAGCCGTTTTGAGTATTTTATATTGTTGTGAAATTTGAAACTAGTCCTTTACTAGAAGTATTCTTTTAGAGTGGTATATCTGGACAACATTTCTAAGCTGGTTAAAATGTTTATTATTTATATATTACTCATTTTTGTTGTAAAACAATTGAATCATTAACAGTCCAGGACATTGGCACAGCTCAGTTATGCATACCTCATACTAATTTGGTAAGGTCGCGCAGGCAAAGGTCGCGCGACACTAAAGGTCGCGCAATAGGAAAGGTCGCGCACATTAAGTTTTTCCAGGCATGCTAGTTCCAAATATGGAGGGGTCGCGCAATAAGAGGTCACGAAGACTAAGAGTACAAGGTTTAAGTTATTTTTAGCCCTTCAGCATTTCAATTATTGTTTACAAAGCATAATTTGGTCATATCAGATGAATGGGATTCCTTACTGCTTTATCTATATACAGGTTACTTGGTTCAAATGTTGATCTATATGTTATAAAGCTGCAGAGATTATATTTCTGTTGTTTAATGAATTATCAGTCAGTATTGTAAGTTTATAGAAATGTCAATCAGTAGTAAGTGTATTGCTCTTATAAGCTATATATGGTACATATATCTTTATTAATGCAAGTATATTTTGCACAATTAAGTTGCATTATTGGACAGATAATTATTATGCTATTGAGTGTCAACATGTAAATTTATATAACTATTATGTATGTTTGTACTTTGTTGTTTGTATTGTACAACAGTCTGTATACCTGAACCAGTTGCAGGCCATTTTGAACATTGTTAAGGCATTGTCAGCACTTTTAATAGGTCTTGCAACATTTCGGTCGCGCAATGAGTTGTGTGCCAAACTGGTTAGCGCAAGTGGGTCGCGCGACAGTCTGCTTTTGTACACCACCCTAGCTGCGCACACAGAAGGGTATATAAGCTGGGAACTTTTCTAGTTGAGTTGGTTTTAAGTTGGAGTTGGTTGAGTTGAGTTGGTTACATTTTGAGTTTTTGATAGTTAATTAAAGAGATGTATTTGTTGAAGTTGATAAGAATTTTACTTTGGTTTTGACTATTGATAGAAAATAAAATGATGCATTATTTTGGTTTACTGCAATAAATATAATCCTGCTTTCACTTGGACTTGACTTATTCATTATACCAGCATAAAAAAATTGTTTACTTTTAAGCGAAAAGAGTGAATAAACAAAACTTTTCACAAAAGAGAATTTTCGCAACACTATTATTTGGCCCTTGTTTGTAAAAAATGCTACATTTTACATTTTCATAAATCCCTATGTAAAATCCCTTGCCATGCTTTATAAAGTCTTGCTTAACGAGGTGAAGAAAATAGACAAAGCCCGCCATAAGTTTGCTTTATAAAACAATAAAAGCATTTAATATTATATGGCAACGTTAGTGAGATCTATTTTATCAAATGTCTAAAGGCATTGAAATGAATTAAATGAATATGTATTGATGTTTTGCTGATGATATATTACAAATGTGCACTATATTAAAGATAAATATAATTGCTATATTACATGTGATCAAGCTTTAAATATAGTGTTAATAGTGTATAGTATTATTGTGGCTAATGTATGCCAATCAGTGTCTTCATGTTTCGACCTTCAAAAGTCGAAGATGAAGACTCAATGATATACTCACTTATCTTGTCTTTGCATTTGACTTTTGAGGGCGCCAACCCAAAGACATGATATATTTTAGGCGAAATAATGGTATTTTATTGGCGGAGCCACGAGATCTTTACCTGTAAAACTGTCGTGTCGGAGGGTAGAATTGTCGTATCGGAGCCCTATATGTGTCGTGTCGTCGTGTCTTCGCCTCAACATTAGAAAGGATAAGACACGATAATTGGCCAATTTATCGAGTTTTCGTGTCATCGTGACTTCGCTCCAAAAGTCAGAGACATAATAAAGAGGATTTCAGGAGCTAGTATTATAAATAATATCCCATATCACAAATAATTATAAGAATCATATGTTTGAAGCCTGAATATGATACTTGAAAAATAAAGAAGTTACAGAAAAAGATAAGGAGAAGTCTAAGTTTAAGGGATCATTCTAAATATTTACGCTAGAGTTATAAACCTTTCTTATTGTAATTATACGGGAGTCGATATGAAACCTAAATTCACAGTTTCAAATAAATCCTTTAAACATAAAGTAGTTAAAGAAAAAAAAGGAGATGATTCTTGAAATATTAATGCCAGAGCTATGAATCTTGTAACACATGCTTTTGGTGATAATAAGTAACAACTATTTTAAGTTTGAAGTTCTTTCATGTACTTTAAGAAATGAAGAAGGTATAGTAAAAGTCACATTTAAACATAAATTCAAGGGGGATAATTCTGAACAAAATGTGTGCTAGAGTTATGTATTTTGTAACACATCATGTAGGCAATGATAAGGAACATTTAGGTGACTTTTGAAGTAGAAACATCAAGAATAAGAGAAAAGTAAAACAAAGTTATAAGGAAGAAGTTCATGGGGAAAATTCTTGAAATATTGGTGCTAGAGTTTTTAACTTTGTCACATAAGATGTGGTTGATGATATGGAATATATATTTTGTGTTGATCGCTTAAGTATGGCATGTTAAACGTTGAAATATTCAATAACTTATTTTTTGTTCTTTAATCAATATTCGTAAAGTACAACTCTAATTTTATATTCTAGACTATAAAATTTATTCAATCCTGCTGAACATTTGTTCATTATAAAATTATTTGTATCGATATGTTTAAGTATGTTCTATATTTGAAAATATATATTGTATAATCAAATATATTTATTGTATAGATCTACTGAAAAATATTTATTCGATAATTTGAATCATGGGATAGAACGCTTAGCATACTAAGCCCCGCCTATAAATCAAGCACGAATTTCTGATAAAGCGTTATCATCCTGATTAAACTAGACTATAGTGTAGTGGAAATGATCAGTGACCCTGTATATCTCATTTGTAAATAGTGCATATGCTTAATCCTCATTATAATTGTAAATGTTTTTCTAAAGACAATCGTATAATAATGGGTTTTCATATGCCTAATAATTTAACCACGATATAAACCTATGTGAGTATAACATGTTAGATGATCAGAATAGCCAACAAGAAACATTAACAAATGAAAATAATATGACGTTAATGCAATGTGCACGTAAAGCGACCCGACGGAAGGTTTAACTTTGAAGGTTGACGTTAACGACGTCGCAAGCGCATTGTCTTCAACAGAGCAGTACTTTACTCATTTACGAAGTAGGCAAATACGTGTTTCACATGTTGCAAATTGTTATTTATTGTTGTTTATGATATATGTAATAAACAACAATCAATAACAATTAACAACATGTGAAACACGTATTTGCCTACTTCCTTAAATTCAAAAAGAAGTCGGACTAAAATTGTTTAAAAGCCGACATATATGATCTTAAAAAAAGATGCACAAAGAGGGTAAAAACGCATTGAGGTGAGCATTTTTAGCACAAATAAAGTTATTAGAATCAGTGTATGTTTGCTTAAGGAGGCGTTTTAGCTATGAAAGGCAATCGGTTGATAGTGAAATTGTATGGGAATACTGTTTGATGTCTTTAACCTATTGAAACCCTTGTATAATTGTTTGCAATCACAACTGACAAATTTGGACAAATAACTACTATCATTATGAAATCATTAAACAAGCACTGCTAACATTTCTTCATTAATCAAAATTCCGAAATGATTTTTGCAAGAAATAGCAGATTTACCTTTGAAAGGTAGCCTTTTTAAAGATATTTGTTGGTATATTTTCAGTGTTTAAAAGTAAAGTATGTCACGATAGAAAACCCTGTAAAATCAAAAAGCATTAATTTACACTAAATCCGTACATTTGAAAATGTAACATTTAAAATTATAAAATGGAATGATGATCGGTACAATCACCAAACATAAAATAATACTGCTGGTTAATCATTGATCATTTGCTTACTTTTATCAGGTTTAAACTTAAAATAGGTCATGCATGTTATGCAATATTTGATTCTTTCCTAGATAAATTTAACCACAAATAGTAAGTTTAAATTGGCTTTTTTTTAATGCATTAATGTATGGAAAAAGGGAAGGAGAAAATGAGAATAATTTTCTCTACGATAGATCACAGGCGTTTGGCACACTTGCCATGTCAATGAAGGTCAAATTGTCATAAAATAATCACCCCTTGATAATCAAGAAGAAAACATTACTATCCAGCACCCGTTTACTATACACAATATATATACATAAATATATATGTGCCGAACGCCTGTGCGATGGATAAAACACTAAATTCTGTCGATTCAATGCTCGATATAATACCGAGTACAAAACTGTCACATTTTGCAAAAGGAGCATTAATCTGTAATGCATTAATTTTAGCATAATTTGATTGTATGAATATATGAATGATGGCAAGAGCAAAAGAACAAATATGTGAAGCATATAATAACGTTTATTCCTTTAAAAGTCCTTAGAAAACAACTAATTCTAGCACTGTATTATTTGAAAAAGCGGAAAGAAATATGAATAAATAAAAGCTGTTTCATCCAACATTTTTATATCCTTTGATTCATGCTTGTGAGAGAATAAATGTCGATAAGGACAGCTTTTAAGGCATTGCATCTGTCCCATCAAGGGTGTTTAACATTTTATGTAATGGTGATAGAGATGTTATCATTTTTTTTATTCACAATCGCATGCTTGTTGAATGGAAGTACAAAGATAGGGCAATTTGCTGTAGTCTTATATAATGTCATTTTGATTTTCTTCTCTTCATCTGAACGCCTGTAACTTTTCTTCACAGTTATTAAATATGTCACATGAGTAATTTATATGTTACATTAATTTGATAAGAAATATCGGCGAGCAAAAAGAAATGATAGTTGTAATTTCAATATAAAACAGTTATTTTTAAGGGTTGAAACATACATTAATTCTTCATTATTTACATATAAAGATTATTACAAATGTGAGGTTTCATACAAATGCCAATCAAGTGAAAAAGTGACGTCAAAGAAGATGTTTCAGAATCATATTTTGAGTCACTTTTAAGTGTATTGGTCAACAAAGAGCACATATTTCATAAGTATTTCAAATAATGATTAAACAAGGAAATATCTCATTTTGGTATTCTAATGAAAAGATCTAGGAACAGAAACAAAATATTATTGGATATCAAGGTGATTTAATATTGCAATTTATATGATGAAAAATATTATTTTACTTAATTCACTATTTATCTATTGTATATAGATGTGTATGTGTGAAATCAGATCATGTATCTCACAGCTACCACCAACATTTATTTACAAAGTAGCACCGAACCAAAAAATGGGAGAAGACACAAGGGCGGTGAAAAGAGGGGAGGGATATGAATGATAAATGATAAATACTAAAAGGAGTCAATACGGAAATTTAAGGAACAAAGGATGTACGGGGAAAAAAGGAGTAAGAGAAGGGCCCCAAAAAGGGATAAGAGGGGTATTGGGAATAACATATTTACTGTAAACGACAATTAAACAATAAAAAACATAACAAAATGTGCAAAAAATTCACAAAACATACATGTGAAAGATCACAAGGGGGTACCGCCTTGGAATAACACCACTGTGGATTTTAACTTGTTTTAGGCACGCCAAATCTCACCCAATGTGTTTCGAAATGACAAGACCTTGAAAATAAAATGAATCCCTGCCAAGTGAAATGTTAAACAATTGCGATGGTTATGTAAGACAAAATAATAACACTCAAAAATTATCTTCATAACGTGTACAAAAAGGTAAAGCCTTATGACCGTAACCAAAATTACTGGATGCCTTAAATGAAAATAAGAGCAACAAGAAAGTCACCTGCAAAGGTGGGCCGAAGAAAGACAAAATATAAAACAATTCAGTCTAAATAGATTAAAGAACTGCCCATCATAGAGTCTTCCACTTGATGTCAGATGTAATGAAAAGAGGAAAGTGTAACGTCCAACTCTAAAAGGGTTGAACACTAAGCATGCGGTATGCCTAAAATAATTGGTTCATGGCCTCTTTTAATAAAACGTTTAGTAATTGTGGTGAAGCTAGCAGACAAATTACTATGAGACATGATACTACGAAGTTTGTTTACAACATCTCAATAGCAATCAGGCTTATCAATAACTAGTCTTTAAAGACAATTAAATTGCAATTTAATCTTAATATTAAATCTGAATTACAATGGTTGAACTTTAAAATATTTACGTATTTTATGATATCGATATATTATTGAGACAATTCGTAAAGAAAACAGTCTTTGAATTCAAAGCAAGACACGTTTTCTCATGCAAATGTGTTTTCTTTTTAATTTATTAAAGATAATAATTTCTCGTTGCCATGTTTTTTGGTTATGTATATGAGGTAGAGAAGTCATGAGTACTAACGGATGAAGCTTGATAATCCTTAATTTTAAATTTATCTTAAATTTCACTGATTTTTTAACATACCAGAAAAGATTTTTGCCCATATTTTCATAAACTGTGTTTAAATATCTAATGACATGTGCCTTAATGGCAGTCCCACGAGAAAACTATAATAGAAAAATACTGGTAGTACAAAAAGTAGAATTAACAATGATGCGGGCTTTACAAACCTTCAATTATGCATCATTTCTATTAAACATACCGACAACATATCAATGCACTCAAGAGACATGTCACTTTCTTCTAGAGGTTTATTTGTAAGCTAAATGTTATGATCTAATTTCTCAAATACGAAACTTACTTAAACATCGTTATTATGTCAAATAAACTGACGGTTTTGGAAGGAGTTTCCGCAAAACATGACTAAATATTTGACATGTATTCATATGTTTGGGATTTAAAAAAATCTCCAGCGAAATAAATATGTCATTTAGACGATCTCATTTCTATATATTTCACTTACTATGTGTTCACGGTCCATTACATGGCTGTCTTTTTATGATGATTTGTATTCATATATCAAAAGATTGTTATTTTCTATGGAATTAGATGTTTTATGTTTATGTATATGTTTATGCAAAGACCCCCATATTTCTAAATTGGATCTAAGGAAGATAACTTTGTGAGAATTAAGCATAGAGCCATAGAAAAAAATAACATTTTCCTCTTGCAATATATTTACTAAATAATAACGGACCGGATATGTGTCTGTCTCCGATCGATGAACATGTGACAAGCTCCCCTCTGCTTTTGTGATTCGATCAATATAAATAACAATTGACGCATGAAGCTAAAAACATGTTAATAAACTTTTATTCAAAGGTTTTTTCAAACCACAGTTCAATTATTGTTTTAAATCATAATGAATGTGAACTGATATAAATTACTTTTGTCGAAGATTATGAAAAATTATATCAGATTAAAATGTGTTTAATTCATTGTAATGATAATTTGACAGATTGCACGTTTCGCTAAATTGATAATGGACCACACTCAGCAGTTACACATTTTTAAGTTTCATGAATTGTTTCCATACCCTATAATACCGTCGTACAGACATTTCAATGAAAGTTCAACTGTTTATTTATAGTTCAAGATAAGAGACGGTCTATATTGTGTGAAATACGTAGGCCCATACCTTAAGTTCTTGTGTAAATTGTTTACTGAAATCCATTTGTTTTCGGGCTAAATTGTAATAAAAGTAGAGATTTCCTTACCTTGACTTTTATTCCAAAAACGACAATTTGAAACAATTCTATTATTTTATGTAGCATAGCTAAGAGTCTAAAAGTAGAGAAGCCCTGTCAGTTTTAATATTTAACAATTTGTTTGTAATCAATTAGAGCTTCCAGGTTGTCTAACCTGAGTTTAGAGTTAACCATCAACTTCAAACTGTTGCATCATTTCATTAAAAAGGTATGTTTATTTTTTCAAGACAATATTGATTAAATCGCAATGATATGACGCTTGTTTCATATCAACAAAACTTTATAACAATTCTGGCCCCCCTCGAGTTGCAAATTCGCTATAAATTTTGTTTTACAAAAACGTTGTGCAAGCAACATATACATAATGAAGTGTAAAATAGTGGAGTATGTTATAACATATATATCTGGTTTTTAGGCATTTCCAACAAAAATAATCAAAAGAAAAACATACCTTTTCGTTCCAAGATGGCGGTGTTTGTTTTCATTTTGTAGGACATAGATTCCCAGCCCTGAAATATTAATGTAGAATTTTCCTATTTTTATTTTTTTAATAGCTTTTCTATTACTCGCATTGTAGACTATGTTTGGTATATCATTTATGATACATTGTATTTTTCTTTACAAATGTAGGCAATTCGATGTTGTTGTTATTTTTTTTTTTTTGTTACATTAAAGTCTTTGAAATAAACAGGCAATATTATGTTTAGATTAATTTAAAATAGATAAGTATGTGAGTCACAAATGTTATATTTAGTTAAGCGTATTCATTGTCAAGATAAGCAACATATCGTGTTATTATGGCTGTCATTTTGTATCGTTACTTGGTATATTATAGATAACAAAATAAATAACAATGTCACTCTTCTTGAATAAAATCGCAGAGATGTAATATTTATCTTTGATAACATGTATAACAAAACTTAACTTATTTAGCACGTTAGAATTGAAACCGATATTTTTTGTTTTGCATTTAATAATGCAGGATTTGTGTTACACCGGCCTTAGTGATTATATTATTTCGTTAAAGTCGCTGTTGATGCCTTAGTAACTTTTGGTCGTTTTCGAAGTCATAGCCGTAACACACACGGCGTTGCTGCAGTCGTTATGATAATTATTGTCGAACTCATACAAACATTTTCATAAACACATACTTTTTGACATTTTACATGATAAGAACACACGTGTTTTTATGTTACCGTTGTTTCTTGATTGCCGAATCTTATTTGAGTAGTTTTTTAATATAATTTTGTCATATAACTTGAGCAGTGGCAATTGGTCTTTGATTTCTATTTCAAAGTAAATTGTAATTTAAGCGTCCATTTTCTTTTATAAATAATATTACCAAAACAATTAACTCTATAAAAGTAGTTTGAAATCAGCTCTACAAATATTCAAATGACACATAACAAAATGGAAGAACTGCCTTCCTTCAACCTTTTCATATAGTAACTTTTGACCGTTGAAGGATTAAACACACAATCATTTTTACTAACTATCCAATCAGTCAAGTGCCTTATTTTCATATCAAGTACATTGTACCCCAAACATTATTACTCTGTCAGTAGAAATAAAATGAATATCGTTCATAGGTTTCCTCTTTGTTTGGGAAAAATTTTTTGATTTTTCCCCCCCAAAAATATTATCGTATTTTGTATCCAGGGTTGTCATCCTTGTCATTGTATTTTTAGGATGCGATATTTGGCTTATTGAACCCATAGCTTATAAGGGGAGTAATTAATCAATGTACAGTATTACGGAACCAAATTATGGAGTTTTTCATTAGCAAATTTATATATTTATATAACTTACAGGGTATTTCTTTTTTACGTAATATTTTCTCATTTTAGACATTGTTAAAGCTCATGTTTTAAACTCTGTCATATTTGATAACTAGAACGATCTAATATTTCAAACCCTTCAATACAATATGAACAAGAAACAAAAAACGGATTTTCATTTCAGTCTTCAAATATTTGCTTAATTTTCACTCAATTCGTTTGTGTACATAAACGTTGTCAATGTGACAGGCAAGTATTGTTCCGTCATATTTTTTGGGGATAAAAAGTTTTATAAATATGCGTCATCACTACTATCTATTTTTTACGATTGCTTTTTTACGCCATGTCATTTTTCCCTATTTATCGAATACAAGACCAATCAACAGGTTATGTTTTTAACATGTATGTGTGCTAATTAGTGAAGATAACCACCGAAAGATTATGTTCTAAAATTCGCATATTTGCTATTTTTGAAATAGCAACCAAAATTATGTTTTCAGAATCGTATTTATGTAGGAAGGTTATGTTTTCAATTCGTGGTTTGCTGTGCGAGATGGCAACCAAACTGTTATGTCTTCTATATGTAGCGAGCCATCGATATGAAATATATGAACCTGTACAAACAAATACATTTTCATTTTATGTAAGCATTTACAGCAAAACATTGGAAATGGAATTTTGCTTTACAGTGTTGGAAAAATAATATAGGCTTCACAAACAATTTCTAGTTTTCTTTTCTTAGAATCATCAGCCCTTTATACTTTCTAGCACATGCTTTGTTAAAAGATGCAATATGTTTACACTTAAATTGTTCTTTCGGGAAACCAAAACCGTCCTCAAAAAATATGCTCTATGTGTATTTCCATCAGCCTTACCATGTATAATTTTTTTATTCATATATTTCAAAGGCCGTAATATTTTAATAACAACAACAAGCTATTATGATTATCATTATTTGAAAGGATAGCCTTACTCGATTTCCGCTTTTCATATACCGCAATTCCTATTGATTTCATTTTCATCAAAAACTATGAATTTCCGCCAACAAACTAGATTATGCTGATAACGTGAGAAGTTAACTTAAGATAAAACAAAAATAAACTCAGTCTTAACATCAGCAATTTGTAATTAGCATATAAATGCTTGCCTGTCAAAATGACTGTTTCTTTATGTCTAAAAATTGAAATGCGAATTGACTACTGAAATCGAAAATCAATTAGAATTGTATCCCTTTAGGTTCTATATATATTTATGTTCTTTTAGATAGTTTTGTAATGTTCCTTTTGTAAAGACAGTTGGAATATGAGGTTTTCATCTAAAAAACATATTATATCAAATTATTACATGTACTCTATTATTTTAGTTTATCTTCTTTCAAACAGGTAATTATAAGGTTAATATATTCCTTTAGTTTCAGGGACCTTGAGTATTTGCCATGTAATAACACAAATGAGTAGTTATTAAAATTTTCTTCATGATCTCAAAATATGTATACTTATGATAAAGGACTCAATCTCGAAATCACAAAACCATTTTTTCTAAATCCCAAAGTGGGAATTTTTGGATCAACCTTTTACTGCTGATTTTAAACTGTTCACTTACTATCTGCAATCGCCAGTGTAATTCATTAACTAAAAGTATTTTTAATCAAAATATCCAATGCTCACCGCATATTTAAGGTTTTATATTTTGACAACAGAGTAATTATCTTATTGGTTATCATCAAAACGCTTAGTGATTACTTATAACAAAATTGGTGGGGGGTAATCTGCTACCTCCTACTAATCAGAGAAATGAAACGACCGTGTACTATGATAAGAACGTACCAATGTTCAATACCGATAATTTAGCACATCATTATGTTCTTTTATTTTCTTCAAACGTAATAATACTTGTAACATTGTACATTTAGGGCATCGAGAATGTTACCGTCAAATCAATTTTATGCTGCCGTTTTGATGACAAGAAATTGTCAACACATATATTAGTATCAAAGTGTCGTCCACATTTCAGTAGATACAGTTAATGTTGAGCCCAAACATACGACATACATTGTTCTGATAAACTGGCCGACCTACCTTTATGTAGAGACAATTGATTTGACAAAATATAGCTTGACTTCAACCTACTTGAATATACTGAACTTAATTACATGTACTTCAACTTAGTATTCAATCATTGACTTTGCTAAGTATTGCGATTAAAAAACAATAGAGGAATCCCGATTTTGTCATCTAACTGGGTGATAATGATATTTATAAATGCAGCACTAGAAAAGTGTCAACTTGTTTTTGCACAGACCATTTCTTTAGATCGACGACACAAAATATTTTTATCCATGCAAAATCTTAAATCATTAAAAATCACGTTTGTGTTTTAGCCTCTATCAAGATTAAATCATTATTCATCAGCTTTCCCTTAACTAATCATTACTTGATTATCTAAATAAAAGACATCAATTATTTAAATAATTACATCGTCATTAATACCCAGGACGATGTGTTTCGCAAAATTAAGATTATTCCGCCTTATATGCAAAGAAATATTGATAAAGTAAAGTTAATCTGTTTGAATGTCTCAGTAACCTTTTAAAATTAAAGTTACAAATTGTTTGCTATAATTTAAAAAAAACACAACTGGTATTTTGATTTCGCACTGTAGAAAACACACACTTTACTTAAGTAGATCAATTTGCTTTAGTAGAGTTATGCGAACAATATTAAAAAACACTTCATCAAGAAAAATGTTTCTTAATCCTCGACACATTTCAAATCAAATAAACAGTTGGCTGTTTCGGAGGTTTTACCTTTTACATAAATGTTTTTTAAAGTTGTAAAAACATCCGTCGTTTGAATAATTTATATATATTTTAGTAGTATTTGTGTTGGACTTTAAAATGTTTTTGTTTTTTTTACATTCAAAACGATGTTGAATTGGTGAAAACAATTTTTAAGTTTTGCAATGCTTCATTAAAATTGATACAGACTTCTTTCATGGAAAATGTTATTTGAATGGTTCCTTCTTTATCCGGCTAAAATAAAATTTTAAAAGCAAGAAATACAAATATTTTATCTCTTCATAAATGACAAGTTCTAATGAAAATTAAACATATCCTATGTAATTAATCATAAAATCAGCTATTACATAGATAAAAATAGAATCATGTAAATGTTGCACGCTTGGTTAATGTAATCCTGTTATTAAAATACACATGATCAATGTTTCCATTGGGCCTGTTGTTAAATTGATTCAATGTTCAACACTGAACAATAGACAACTTTTTTTCATTTTGTTCATATACAAATTGAAATTATTGTCATCCCTATGGTAACGCTAAAGGTCCAGTAGAGAGTGTGCAAGTAAACAAGTCTTCTCGCGGAACAAAAGAATATTCTCTCTACTTACAACAAAATTATCAGCATGCTTGTGTAATTCTTCATATCTTAATATATGCACAAAACAAAATTTGATAACTATGCTGAGTGATAAGTCAAATCATAAATATTGAACTGACGATGAAAATGTACGTTCACTATACGTAATTGTAACTCCTTTGAAATGTATTAGTATTAAAGGGTGTATAAAAGTCAAGGATTTGGCAGATTCTGTATAGCTTTTATTTTTGTTGGCACAGCATTATCTTTAAAAAATAAATCTTCGCATTATCTATAACAACACTCAGTTTTATGAAACAAACTGTTCATATAAAAGACGAGAAATACAATACATTCTTCTGACTCTTTCAAGTATGCTGGTTAATTCTTTATAAATAATAATAATATTCTATAAAATCAAAAATTTAAAATTAAGTACAATGTACATGTCTCTTCACTCAACTGAACACACTAGTCACGTGCTCAAAATTGGCGAGAATTCTTTACACAGAAAAACACTGGTCCAGGGGAAACAACTCTCTAAATGACAAATAATAAAAGAATCACAGATTGTGTCTCTGTTACACAATGAAGAAATGTTTTATAATAATTACAAAATCTTTGTCAAGAATAATAGAAAACGGAAAATATTTTGCTCATTTGAACAAGATACTCGTTGGTCGTCATTTTTCATCCTTATTTAATTTACCGAATAAACAAAGAACATTCATTCGGAGATATTATATTTTAACTATCGCTGCTTTGCTTTAAACGTCAAGAGAAATAATCGTTTGTCAATTTTGATTCATGTGATTAATAAAAACAGTTCTTCAAAGCTAATCAAAAGCTATATACATGAACATCCTCAATGTTCATTACAATTGTGTCGTCTTTAAATGCAACCACTGTTATAATTAGAATGCATCGTCTATTTCTTGAAATAATACATATTAATTTTACAGAAGGTCAAATTGAATCAACGAAAACGGTATAGAATGTATAGAAAGCGGTTTAATTAAATTTACTTATTTTTTACGCTATCAGTTGATCGTGACATCGATTCTACATAATCAAGTAAATGATTATAAATGAGAATGTACTTTATGTACACCATTCTAACAAGCGAATGGTTAAGAAAAATAGCATGGATAATTTGATCGATAAATCTAGTAAAATATCATTTGTCAGTATTTCACTATCACTTACAAAAACACTAGTTAACAAAGAATCTAAGAATAAAGGGAAAATTACAGAAAACAAACAACAGAAAAAAATTTTTCCCTTACGGTTGCTTTTGAACCTATTAAACCAAGGAGTTCTATATTGTTACTGTTGCCGTTTCTACATTACAAGCAGATATAAATTGTATTAAAATAACATGATATCTATCGCATCGCTATCCGATCATGGGCTAGAATATAATCTTTAAAAAAAATAGTGAACAAGGCGTGTGTTTGACTTGGGATACATTTTAAAAAAGGCCAAAGCACCCGAGTTATTGAAACAAAGTATTTTCACATCTGGGTTTAACAACTTAAAACAATCGAAAGAGTGTATTAACAAGTTGTTAAAAAAAGTAGCAAATATTCATTGCAGGGAAAAAAAAATGTTGTAAACAGCAGCAAATATTTATTTCAGGGAAAAAAAATTTATACATTTTTTAAAAGGGAAAGATATTTTATTAATGGCCGTACTAAACTTTTAAAAAAATAATGACAAATTTAAACAAAAATTAGGGAATGTGTCCACTTGAAATGTAAAAAACTTTTTCCCCCAAATCCCCGGGAAAAAGGGGTCACCTTTTTTTAACATTTAACGGGGAAAAAAATTTTTTAGGCTTTTCACGTGTAAAAAAACGTTGAAAAAGCTATTCAACCATTCAGAAAAAAAAAAGATTTTAAAAAAATGACGGTTTTAAAAACTTGAGTATTTGTAGCAATTTATGGGAAAGGGGAAACTAAAAAAGTAGGCCCGGAAAAACTAAATTTTTCCCTGGAAAAACACCCCAGACACGAACCAAAGGAAGTTGTTATGATCTCATTTTAAA